>NW_005187409.1:2704939-2707336 GCF_000239375.1 Pundamilia nyererei | reverse complement strand
CCCCCAAAAAAGAGTGCCTGGCAATCCAATGGGGGGTTGACTCTGTTCGCTATTACCTCCTGGGATGCCCATTCACCCTCTGCTCATTCCACGCCCCACTGCAGTGGTTTCATAACATGAAAGATGCCAATGCTTGGATTAACTGCTAGTATCCACCTAGTAGTGGTCCATAGGTTGGGAGGTGCAGATTGCTGGAGCTGACTTTCTTTCTAATTCGTGAGGGGGGCTGTAGGTTAAGCCGGACGGCTCCCTGGGTTAATTCAATTTTGCTACGTGGAGGCGGGAAGTGGTTCGTGGCTCTGGCAGTGCCAGGTGAGGACAGCTGACAGCAATGATCTAATCAGGTCCTGAGAACAAGCCCATTCATCTATGTCCTCTGTCATGGATATTTGTTTTTAGTCTGTATCTTTTGATTTATTTGAGCTACTCTACCAAGTCCCGATGTATTAAATAGAGGACATCCTGGGCTTTCCATTGATATCGCATGTGTTGGCCTCTTGGGTGGCCTCTTTTAGCTCCAAAGAGAAAAGAAATCACAAAAAACTTCAATGGGAAGATTTTTTCCCCCTCGGTTCTCAGGAGGATATTTTACGCAGTAGTGCGCTGGTGTGTGGAAAGGAGTCTGAGATGGCTGAGAGTGTGAGAGTGGCTGGAGCTGTCCTGGGAAGGAGCTCAAATGATCATCCATCAAAGAGTGTGCACTAACACATTGTGTGTGAAAACTAGACACTATGTCTGCAGCATTATCTTTCTCATAGCTCAGGAAGTGCTAGTTCTTCCTCAATTTTTTAAAGCTTGAAGTCTGTGGCCATCAACTTTACAATAAGCATAAAGCAATAAACCTTTGCAGTTTTATTTTATAGGTCATCTGTCCAATATTTTCAGTTAAGCACACTGTAAATTTAGAAGGAGCCCTGTCACAGACTATCATCCTATCTGAGCTGTGACAGGTTTGAGCCCTTGACACCATAAGTGTAGGCAGACAAAATAAAAATAGATGCATTCGTTTATTTTTTACAGTTTTACTGGGAAAGTATGAATCTGTGTTCTCTTTAGTATATTACGCATTAGACAAACAGTCATTTGATCCAAAGAATTGATTAGTGCAGCTTTATAATTTACAACAGCTCTTCCATCGAGAACAGCAGTGCAAACAGATTGTTAGACATAAAAAATAAATAAATAAAAAACTATCATGGTGGGCATAATTATGCTGTGCAACACATAAAAGGAAATAAAAGGTCTGCATACCTGTGGTGTAATGACCTCATAAAGAGCGTAGTTTGTGTACTCTGTACCGATCCACACCTTAACCCCAGGCCTGGTCACATAGTTCTTCAGATGATCGAGGATGGTATCATAACCTTTTAGCTGCACACAGAGGGCCCCTTCACAAGAGGCATTCAAGTACACCTTCAACTCTTCAGTCACCCGCTCCACGTGGAGAAAGAGCCTGTTACATGACGTGAAGGGAAATAAATACTGCATATCCTTTTACATAATATATAAACCACTGATAATAGGTTTGCAGCTGGTATTTGTGATGGGAATTATAGGAAATAAGGAAATGCAAAACGATTTTTATTCGGTGAAGTGTAGTGTCTAAAAAAATGAACCTACCAGATCTCATCCATTGTGAGTAGAGTGTAGGAGTAGAAGAAAGGGTTGTACGGGATGTCATTGCCACGCATGTTGAAAAGCCCTAAAAACAAACAAAGAAAACATCTCACTGTCAGCAAGTTCATTTATTTCCTCACTGGGATCAATTTGGGCCACGAAGCGCTCTTTGCATCTATTGTCAGACTTACGTGACTCTCTCTGTGTAGCTGCTATTTCAAAACAGGCTCTAATTCAAGTCGGAGTCACGAACAGTCTTCCGAATGGTACCCTTCCTGTGTTGGTTTGTGGGTAGGCTGCCTTTGTATAATTCAGTCTGCAGAAATCTTGCTTATTTCCGATTGAATCACATAATTTAACCTGTGTGGAGTGATGGAGCTGGAGGAGTGATTTTAGGTTGACATATAGAGAAATTGTTTGAATACGTTTCTAAGTGATTTCTTTTTTAATCCTAATATTCTTTATCTTAAAGGATTCTTTTTTTGCAATTACTTTCTTTAAAGTTAACATGTTCATTAGTGGGGTGAAGATTTTGTACCCAGTGGTAGCTTTAGACAGTATAAAAGATGGACATGGCTTCCAGATCGGAAGATGGAAAGTAAAGTTTATGTACCTTAAAACTGCATTCTTTTGATTGCCAGCAGGGGGCGATAGCTGACTCTCCTGGTGAGGTTTTGTGCTCAGTCACTCATTTTGGGTCATAATTGAGAAACAAGTGGCAAAAATAGCTCATCTGTATTTTATTGTGCTTGTGTCCATTGAAACAGGAAAGGGAGCCAC
>NW_005187409.1:2703486-2704670 GCF_000239375.1 Pundamilia nyererei | reverse complement strand
TATTATTTATTATTACTATTATTTATTTAAATACTTTTAGACAAAGGTATCCTTGCTATGTGTCTTTTTTAATATTTGTAGATCCTCTAAAGGTAAGAATATTACTTAAAATGCAATCAATTCATCTTTAGTGAACCCTTTTTTTAATCACGATATTAGTAGTGTTTCATAGGTTTTTAATTAAAGAAATTAATTAATTAGAAATGAGAAAAAAAAGTCAGTTTTCTACTGACTGCTGTGCTGTTACACTGTAGAAAACAAGGCCTGAAGCAAACAAATATGCAGTGCAGCTGCAAGTCACTGGCAGGCAGCATGTTGTTACTGGTACTGAACAGTTGAATCAAATGGGGTGAATTTAAATTCTGCCCTCGTGGTGGTGAAGAGCGTCTAAGACCTGCAATGAATACATTAGAGCAGGATATGTCTCAGGTGCTTTTCTCAGTGATCCAGTTGTAGCTCAATATAAATATGCACCACAATTAACTAAGGCATTTCTGAACGGCATTATAAGATATATAAGATTGCAGTTACTTACAAGCCGTTTCATCCAGCGCTGAAAGCAGGAGGCCCGTGGGCTTGTATGGATTGTCCCCCATCTGAGTTCGTATGTGCTCCACTTTCTCCTGCCAGGTCCTCTCTACAAATATACATATTTAATTTTCATTTGCATCCAGTGAGACACATTTGATGCTAATTTGTCGTGCAGTGTGCTTTTGTCCATCCTCAAAGGGTGGCTGTAGCTCAGGAGGTAGAGCAGGCCGTTTGCTAATTGGAAGGTAGATGGTTCAGTCTAGAAGATACTAAGCCCACGTCGCTCTCTGATGCATCCACTGGAGTAGGAATATGTTTGAATGTTATATAGAAAGCACTTGCTTGCTACAATTTTAACTTGGACTTGTCTGAGTGCTTTTTGCTCAAAGTGAGTTTGTAGAGAGTAGGGCATGTGAAGAAAAACAACACTTAATTGTTCATACTGGGATTCTAACATTTTCACTTCACAAATAATGTGGTTTAAACAAAACAAATGTTATTATTAGCAAATAATGCCAAATTAGTTCGAACAGAACGTCTTTAACAACAACTCTTGATTATTAACAGTTTATCAGTATTTCATTTTTAGGTCAAACAATCAATACAGGTTATCGTCACACTGCTCGTTCACACAGTAAATATCTGGGTGTTTA
>NW_005187409.1:2690004-2703451 GCF_000239375.1 Pundamilia nyererei | reverse complement strand
CATAAACGACTTCCCTAATCCTGCTGGTCTGGAAGTCCAGCAGTTCATCTAAACAAAAGGCACTTAGACTATAACAGATATACTTGTGTTTGCTATACCATAAATCAGTAAGAGAAGATACAACCTTTCTCCTGACCTTAAGTTGTGTGTGCATGCCAGAGTGCTCTGGGAGGCGCACAGTCTCCACAGACTACTACGGATCAAACCTCCATTATTATGCAATCGATAATAAAACCAAGCATATATGAGTAAATATTTCTAAGCATAAATGACAATCAACCATATAAACCTAACAGCTAACCAGATCACCTTTTCTATTAGGAAGTTAATGGCAGTTCCTTCCACTGCTTGTAAGTGCCATCTTGTTAACAGACATAAAAGACCTGCTAACTTACTGAAATTCTGTCAGAAATTCAAGTCTACTTTGCACAGCATTTGAAATGACTTACACAGAAAGGTGACAAATTTGTGGAGAGCTGGACAAAGTCAATAAGGACAAATGCAGATGCACTAAACCAGGGTACAGCAACACAAACTGAATCACTAAATGGGGAGAAAAAAAATCCTATCCCATCCAAACAGTTTCCACTGTTTAGAAGAAGTAGACAATTTCTCTTTACAAAATCATCCAGGAGCTTATTGGTCTTTTCAAAACCTTGCGGAATCTAGGCCGAATACTACTGATGGGGTTGCATCCAACACGTTGTGACCCATCTGTGGGCGTAACCAGTCTCATGGCGAAACAGCATCTTTGGTAACTCTAAACAGATCTCAAAAGCAAAAGTTTATGAGGTATTCTGTGCTTTTCAGACATAAAACTTCACTTTATTTCCTATAGCAACTAACTACTATGATCTTAAATCAATAAATTGCTTTCAGTGCTCCACTTGTAGCTCTTAAATGTTTTACTAGAATTGTAGATCAGCAGCACCTGTCTCTATTTGTTAATCTTGCGATAGATTGGTGATCAGTTCAGGGTGTACCCCTCATCATATCCTATGACAGGTGGGAATGCCTCCAGCTCAACCGTGATGCTAAGCTGGATATACGGAAGAAAATGGATTGATGGATCTTTCAAATATAATGCTTTGGCTACTCCAAGGCCTTTCTAGTAAATAGTCCTTTACTCTGACGTGCAAGCTTCTCATTACTTAATGGACTTCTTCCAGACAGTTAGCCAAGCAGAAGAACGAGCTTTCATGTCTAAACTATGAGACAATATTTGCAAGCTATATGGATTTCTTTTTTGTGCAGCTTGTAGTCACATACAGTCCATTAGGTTTATGGTGCTCTCCATTTATTCAATGTGCCTATTCTGACCATAAACTGGACAATATGCTCATCCAGTCTAAGTTGGTATTTGATCCATCAGCCTGTTGTAAAACCATCGACATGCTATTTATGGCTCTGTTTTGCGAGCGGCTTATTGCACTCTGTCCAGTTTGCAGGTATTTATCAGCACACAGATAAAAAGGACCACACACAGGTAGACCAACAGACTGAAAGATGTGTGCTCAGTACAATCGTAAACACACATTCACATAAAGGAAACCTACGTATGACTCGGTCAGGCAGGCGGGTGAGGCTGTCAGGCGGGACCGACGGTCTGTCCTTCCACACTTTGTCGACCAGGTTCTCTGTGATGGACTTGAGGCTGCGATCGCTCGACTCCAGATTGATGTTGTAGTCTCCCTGCGTTTCTAATGGAGGAAACTGCAGATGATTACACACGCTGAACCGAATCAATCACAAGTAAACAGTCTGCATGGCGTCTGGAGGCTTTGTCAATAATTTTCCCATCTACTTAGGTGAGCACTTTATTGATGTTAAGCCAGACTGACAGGTGGGGAAGAAACGTGAGACTCACTGAGAGAGAAGAGGAAGGGATCAAAGCCGATCTCGTCACCCTTTGGCACTTCTGAGATAAGCCACTCTGCCACACTGCTGATGGACACTACAGAGCATCACACATGACAGACCGCAGTCAGGTTAGAAAATGATGCAGAAGGTGGAAAACATTGCAGCAATTTTAAAAACAACTTTTGGGTTTATAAAAGAATATAAAATAAAATGAGCACAAATAATGTTAATCAGAAAATACAGTTTCTATCAATGAAATGATACATTGTAACATTGAAAGCAAACTTTGACCAATCGAACTGGTTCAATGTCGGTGTTAGAAGGGGTTCTTTGGGGTGAAGGTCCATCTAGAAAGCTCACTTGACTTGATGATGATGTTTAAAACACTCTTAAGTTATTGCAGTGCAATTGAATTATTTGGTTAACAGCATTTGCAACAGTGGATGGGCCTATGCAAGTCAGATATTTGGAAAGACCCCACTAAAAAGTGGTCAGTTTTTGCAGCTGTTGGGTCTTTTTGTTGCTGTTCTTTTAAAATCCCACCTGAACTTTGAACCTCTGCAGGAATTGTTTTCTGAATTTTTCCTGTAAAGAATAAACTCCTTTCATTGTAATACTTAATATTAGCAAAGCCTTCCTGAATTAGAATTTTAAAGCTGCTTATCTGAAGAGCAGAGGTCAGATCAACATTCAGAGCCATGCATTTAATGTGTTTTCCCGTATTTGCCTGACAGTACTTTTCAGCCTCCCCTACCTCTCTCTGTGTTGCAGCCTAAGAAGCATTTGTTGCTCAGTAATTTCCTAAAACTGTTTCAGCAAATGTTTCCCCGACCAGGAATGCAAATCCTGAGCACTTGCAGCTGTGGATTAATACATACATGGCTGTAATGTAAGTATATGTATTATGTGTATCATATACACAGCAGTAGAGGAAGATATCACATAACCCCACCATACCCTTTTAAGAAAAGAAGTAATATGAGAAACAGATACAACAATTCATCTGAATGTCTTGGCAGAAGTTGAGACTCAGCAAACCAACAGAGATTTTTCCAATCATCCATTGTCCAATTTTGTGAAGCTGGTGTAAATTGCTGAGCCTCAGTCTCTTGTTCTCAGATCATAGGAGTGAACAGCTGGCGTGATCTTTTGCTACTATAGTTCATCTGCTTCAAGCTTTGATGTGTTCGGTGTGATCAGGACTTTCTGAAATACCCACACAAGCCTGTCTGATACCAACAACGATGCCACACTCAATGTCACTTGAATCAAGTTGTCTTGACCATGCTTGGGTGATTAAAGCCAATGGTGTCATGTTATTGGATGACTAGATATTTTCATTAACGCACTGATGAACAGATGTACCTAATGAAGTGGCTGGTGGTGGGTGAGTGTATGTGGCCCTTTACAGGCCTCTTTTTTCTGCAATCCTTGAATGACATTGGCTGTCATGAAAAGCTATAAAAAAAGTAATAAGTCCCATTAGCAGTGTCTTAATTTTTGCTTCCGTTTTGAAGATTTTTGTTAATGAGCGATGTTTATTGATATTAAATCTGCTATAATGGTTTTTAAAAAAGGAAACATTTAACTGGAATCGAATGGTTGCTGTGTTGTCATAACAAGTAAGCAAAATAGGACCACTCCTACCATCTTTTTCCAGCTCCCAGTTGCAGTCCATCTGTCTCTCAGCTTGAACCCAGTAGCGGCTATCTGTCCACAGAGCGGCCTTGTTCAGGGTAACTACAGCAGTGCCTGAGGAGAGGCAGGAAAACAGCTGCGTTATAGAGAGGGCAGCAGCGACAGTGAATTACAAACGACTATAAATGTCAGATTTGACTCAGTGTGTGACTGGACAGCTAATCTGAATTTAAAAGATGTATGTGTGATTGAATGAGAGGGTGAGCAAGAAACAGTGATAACAGTCCGGTAATGTGGTGTGGATATATAATCAGGGTTTACATTATCATTCCACTGTTGCACCCTCACATCACAAAAACCCATCAATGAATCTTAATAAAAACCCAGACAATATGGCTTCTCATAATAGAGTTTCACATAGGTTTGATGGAGTGTAATCAGCGCTTTACTGAACTTATTCTTTCACAGTTAAAGCGTGAAAACAGAGCTCATCATTTCATAGGGAAGTTCCACTGCGAGGGCGAGTGCCTACATTTGAGGACATGCTGTCGTGCAGCAAGTGAAAGCAGGGAAAACAAATGAATGAGGAGCGAGATGTATGGCGAGGATGTGGGATGAAAGCAGAGGAGCTGCGTGACCGAAGATGTCGGGAGTGAGTCATGGGGAGGAGGAGGACGAGACAGAAAAGGATTGTACCTGCAGAACCAGTGAAACCAGTCATGAAGGCCAACCTGGCGTCACGTGGTGCAATGTATTCACTCTAATGGAAAAAAGCATACACAAACTCAAACACAACAAACACACACGAGCTTTAATCTCAGATGACATAATTATGATGGACAGCATGTGTACCAGGTGAGCATCGGTGGCAGGGATAATGTAGGCAGAAATATTCATGGCACGCATTTGCACTCGTAGCTCCTCCAGCTGGAGAGAGGTGTTTACTGCTGTGCTGGGGAGGTACTACAAAACACACACACAGACGCACACAGAGCAAGAGTAAAAATCTTCAGATTGAATAAAAACTCGAGGAGCTGCTGATTCATCCATCTCTGTATTTCCCTCCATAATCATTAACTGCAGTCCATGTCTGCAATCATTAGCTACGTGCACAAAACTCATGCAACATGTCCTGATCTCTGGGATTGGAAGTTTTAGTTAGTGTTTAAGTTGATGTTTAGTTTTTGCTGAGTAAAATCATTTGTTCAATTGTTGTTGGTGTGAAAAACAAGCTTCCAGATATTTTGGACCCTGGTTTGGTCTGTTATTCAGCCTGCCTCTACTCCTCCATATGGATCAGTCACATCTTTGACTTCAGCTTTATTTTCAGCTTCCTTTGTGTAATTTTAGCAAAGAAATCAACAGTATCCCCTTATATAGACATTCAGTTGACAAGCTAATCTTACCGGTGGGGTCAAAGAGCAGTTCCTCTCAGTTGATTCTCGTGCAACAGCACCATCAGTGTTTCCTGAAATTGCATGCACACAGAGGTAAAAGACCTTGGAAAAGTGATACAAGTGACTGAATTGAGCTATGCAGGCACGTTTTTGGATTAGTCTAAAGTAATCTTTCCCTTTAAAAGGGGCTTATTGTACCAAATCTATTCGGACAATCTGAAGGTCACAGCAATCTGCGGGACCAAAGTGACTCAAGGCTTTGAGGACAAGAGTCAGACTGGACACACAGAGTTTATATCAATCCCATTAACCACAGTTCATCCAGCAAGAGAAGTGCAATCAATCAGGATACTCCATTCTGTCATGTCCAAGTTACTGCTGATCAAAAACCGCTCCGCAGAGTTTATGCAGTCAAATTTTGTGCAAAGAAATACAGACAAGTAAAACCACCCGGCACAGACAGAGGAGAATGGATATACTTCTTTAAATGCAAGTCTTCTTTAAATGGTCTAAGTGCTTAAATCATGCAGTGTATGTACATCTGTCCCTATAACAGCAGGTCCTACATGTGAGCTGTTCGCCACTTGACAGTTTCTGTACTGTAAACAAAGAGAAATATTGATCGCCACAGTGGCTCAATGAAAGTCTTCACACAGAGAGCAGATCCTAATCAAAGAGGATAAAGAGGAACTTTTTTTTACCTGTTAGTGCTGCTAGATACAGAGCCAGCAGCCAGCTGAAAGAAGGCATCTTGACACTCCGAGCCCTTTGCGAACAGATCCACACACGGAGTGGCTGAGGATCTGATGTTGCATGCAGCGTATGTGTGGAAGTGTGTGGGGGTGTTGCTCGTAAAAGCATTACTGCCCTCTCTCTCTCTCTCTCGCTCCCTCTCTCTCCTCCTCCACTGTCACCGCTCATGATCTCCCTGATAGGAATCCTGTGTGGTGGCACTGGAAGTGAATCTTAGTACTTGGAAAAATCCCTGACCAAAAATATGCATCCATCCATGAAAAACACCCACCTGTTTGTTTTGTGGGGGTTTTTTTGTTTCCCTTGCATCTGACTCAACAGTTTTGATTGCATTATGATGTAATTCAGTGGCTGTGGGTTAGAAATTCCCACTTTTGTGCATTTTTGAACACTACTGATATTGTTATTGTGTATATAAGAAGAGAGAAGCAGTCTTACACTGAACAACATGGATAAAGCTGCTTATATTCTGTGACTGTGTGATTGGAGAGTATTTGTCAGGTTGAAGGCAAGAACAGGACCCAAACACAGGACTTCCTGGTTAGAGGCAGTGAATTTATTTACAGCGAGAAGTGAAGGGTAAAAAATAAACAGTTCAAAAAAGTCGTGACTCAGTTTGTGGTTACTCAATCTGCAATCTGGGGTTCGGGCCACTCCACCACAGCCTTAATCTCGGCCGTCTCCGCCCGGAGCTGCTCCTGTTCCACAATGAAACCAACAAATGTGGAACTTGCATTTCTCACCTTTTACAAACAGAGGTTTCTCTAGTAGCAACAAGGCAAACAGGATTCTCATGACTGGACAGGGTATTCGGAAACATCAGAAAGTTGCCAAGGTAAACAAAAACAAAGTGATTCATGAAGTCCCTCAAACTGTCGTTCACCGGAGCCTGGAAAACCTCCGCAACCAGATGGTAAGCGACCAGATGGTACGCGTTGCAAAGGTCAAGTTTGGTGAAAATGATGTCCCCTGCAGTAACTCCAAGGCTGAGGACAACAGGGCAGAGGGTACTTATTTTTAACTGTGATTTCGTTTAGTAAGCGGAAGTCGATACAAGTATATACAAAGTGTCTGTACACTTTCTTTTCCACAAAGAGTGAAAAGAACAGTGAGACATGAAAAGCAAACTGTTCCAAAGTCGTGACTCTGTTCGTGGTTACTCCTGACTCCTGTGCAGTGCTCTTGGTCAGCGGTATGTGGTGAAATCCCACACACAATATTTGCAGGTGTGCTCTGCTCCCGCCAAACTTTCTTTCCCAGGTTCCTAACAAAACAAGATGTGACGATTAGATTAACGTTTCTCCAGGACGAGGGATAAAGACACCTCAGAGCCGCAGCTGTGCTGACGATGTCACTCCAGCGTCAACTGAGGTCCAGCCACTCTGTTAGACTGCTGACGAGGATCATCAGCTGCAGCTGGTGAATCTTGATTGGTGGAAGATATGGCTGGCTTCAGCGAGGGAACTCCTTAGGCCTGGTGTTGCCTGTAAACCAGCACACAGGCCACACACACACTCACACACACATACCCAGATAGAAGGAAGCAGGGGACTGGGAGAGAACATAACAAAAATAATAAAAGGGGCAGATCGACCGGCGAGGACTGACGTACCATGACAGTATTTATCTGAGGATGGATAATAAAGACATGCGGTCGTGTTTGTGTCTGCACACCAAGACTACTTGTAATTCTGCAGAGATTCCCATAAAAATCAAACAAAAAAAACCCCTTTGGTATTTTTAAATCGTTGAACTCATGCCAAACAGATAATACCACTTAGCTGAAAGGAGGAGGAAGAAGAGGAAGGAAAAAGGAGCAGGGAAATGTATGAGGAGATTAATTACAGCAGCAATACATTAGGTTGTCTTCGAATATCTTTCTAGCTTCTCAATTTTTTTTTAAATATTTCATTTTCATTTTGAAGAGATAGTTTGATATTTATGCAAAGACATAAATTGGCTTTCTTGTTGTGAGTTATGTAATATAATCAAATTAAAGCCACAGGGAAACAGATGGTGTGTTTGTAAATGAAGGTACCAACTAAATTCACCTATCAACACTTGGATAGCTTACTAATGAACATACGTTTCATTTGATGAAGCTGCACAAAAGCTGAAATTGAAAGGGGGATTATTTTTTAGGGGTTGAGCACATTGACTTTCTTGGGTCTTGCAGTCGAGAGGATGTTTCCTTTGGACAGAGCCTTGCCACATGTGTCCCTCCGGTCTGTCTTTAGGACAAACTAAAATATGTTCAGGATACATGAATAAAAGATGGATGCAGCATCTGTTTCTGGAAGTGCCTTAACCCTGTATTGTTTTGAATCGACATCAAAGGTAACGTCTGTGGTTTCAGTAAAAAATCAGACTGTAAGAAGATGAAGTAAACTTCATGACCACAGAAAATGCCATCGTAATGGGTTTACATTATGAATTTGTCACTGGAGGCCGGTACATGGATGTGGATCCAAATACAGACACCAAGTGGAACACCGATACGATTTAAACAAGCTTTGTTGTGATCACAGATTAGAAATGGCAAGACGAGGGTACATAGTGGGGAGTCTCTATCGGGGAGGCACTGGAACAGCGAGAGCTAGGTCAGGTTATGAGAGTGAGGAGTTAATGCAGGGAGGAGAGAGGAATGCTGATTCTGCAGGCTTGCAGGCGGAGGTTGTGAGGCTCTGAGGAGGGCAGCCGAGTGAGCATTCGAGAGGTGAGTGAGTGACTCTTGTTCCAACCTTGTTTTCCTCATAATACAGAAGAGATGACAGGCAGGGGGACAAGCAGGTAAAAGCAGTTTTAATTCCAGTGAGTGGGTTGCAGAGAGGTGTGGAGAATCTTGCCAAGGAGACCAGGTTATTGAGCTGCAGGGGAGTAAAGCAGTGATATCACGAAGAAACTGGAGGCACAAGGAAATCAAGGTAAGTACAGAGCATGAACACGAAAACAAGTAGCAATGAAAACCACCACGAGTTAGCTGACAAACTGGCGGAGAATAGAAGACTGCGCTGGTCTTAAATACAGCCTTTCTGATTGTCGCCAATGTATGAGAGGTAAGTAGGGCAGTTGAGGAAACAGGGCTCCGCCCAGAAGGCGGTCAGGGGTAGACACAGGAAGGCAGTGGAAGCCAGATGCTCCCTCTGATCCTGACAGAATTACTGTTTTCTGCCTTAATTAGAAAGAAAGTTTTTACTGCTCAGTACACCATTAATGCTTCCATAGAAAGTAAGGACATGCCTTTTGGAAGGACTTGCCAGAAGAAAGCCTCTTCTGTCTAAAATAAATATGGCAAAGTTGCATCTGGATAAACAACAAGACCTCTAGAACAATGTCTGTTGGATAAACAAGGCCAAAGTGGAGATGTTTGAATGTTTGATGAAAACCAGACGAAGCAATAACATTTCATACCAAGGAGAGAGGAGTTTGGCTTGTTTTGCAGCCACAGAGCTTCAGCACCTTGCATTCACTGAGTTGACCATGAACAGATCTGTATACCAAAGTATTCAAATCTGAGGTCATCTTTCCAGCAGCTAAAGCTTGCCTAGAAGTAGGACATTAAACAGGAAAATGATCCCAAGCATACTCATAAATCTGCAACAGAGGGTGTTAAAATGACCCGTCATTGGGTCACACATTGGTTTGTATATGTGCAATTTGCTAATAATATAGCACTGAAATATAGACAAACCCATTAATGGCATGACTGTCATTTCTACCAGCTGTGCAGCAGGTTCAAGTGCATGCTATTCAAGATGAGGAAGGCTGATATATTTTTTTCAATTGGACTGTTTATCAGAAACATACTGCTGTAAACCAAACCGTTATTGACTCACTGAATGAGACACTAAAATCGTGTGTTTCTTGGCCATCCAACAATTACCACACCTTTGGAAGGATTGTCATTGTCATGTTGACAGAAGGACTCTGGCATTCATGAGATATGGGGGTAGTCAGTACACAACGCAATAACATAGTGCTTCACTGCCCACTGTTACTGATTGTTTAACAAGCCAATGCCATGATTTACTGACACTATAACTACCTGATGTGAATATATTTTTGAGATGCAACACCTCTATGGTGCTCTGGGATCCATTAGCTTTGAACATGACTTCAAAACCTGACAGACATTCAGAGCACAGTGTGCTGGAATAAGAAAAAGCCTATGATATAACACTGGGTAATGTAAAGGGATCACAGAGTGTCTCTTAGGCTGGAACATCAGAGAATATGAAAGCAAAGGTTCCTGTGATTTTAATGAATAGCTAGCTGCTCCAAGGTTACAAAGCTGTGCTTGATGAGTCGAAGGTATACGGTTTAATAGGGCAACACGGCTGTGTAGTGATCAGCACTGTTGCATTTGTGTAGCCTGTGATCCTGAACTTGATGAGCACTTAGATGGAGGTTTACCTAATGCAGTAATAAAGTTAGTACTACACCTTATCAGCTGGGACCTCATTTCACTATCGGAACTGCCTTAATTCTTCACAGCATGCATTTGACAGGGTGATGGGAACATTCCTCAGAGATGTTGCTCCATGTTGAAATGATAGTATCACACTGTTCCTGCAGATATGTTGGCTGCACATCCATGATATGAATCTCCCATTCCACCACATTCAGTGGGTGGTCTATTGGATTGAGATCTTGTGACTCTTGAGGCCATTTCAGTACAATGAACTCATTGTGATGTTCAGGAAAACAGGAGTTTTGAGCTTTTGTCAGGGGCCGAGCTGGCTGTACCAAAATTCGGGACTCAAATGCAGACTCGCTTTACTTTGTACAAGAACTTCATTGAGAAAAAAGGATTAGAAGCACCAGGGGTTCACTAGGGGTCAGAAGAGCAGGGTTACTTTGATTCCTGGGCGGAGTATACTGAAAACAGGAAAATCAGCTTAGTGCTGAAAAAAATCAAGATAACAACAACATCAGGGAGTCACTTTACCACTGGAAGGTAGCAGACAATCTGGTGACAAGTGGAGGCGCTTAATTGCATCTTGATGGAGCACAGGTGTGTTTGGCAAGAGCTGGATGCTGGCTCTGCCCCAAAGAGAGGAGAACCCAGCTCACTCTGGACTCAGAGGCAGGTAAAAACACACTCCAAACATCACAACGACCCAGACTATGACAGCTTTGTAATCCTGCTGAAGGCACCCATCAGAAGATGCATAAACTCTGGCGATAAATTGGCTTACATGGTCAGCAAAACAGAATTAGGCAAACTCAGCTGGTATGGTGCAAAGTGTTCCAAGAAAATTTCCCCTACACCATTAAACCAACCTGAACGCCAAATACTGATGCCACCAAAGACTGTGGCAGAAAATCGTCTGTCAGGCAACATCTTCTATTCTGCAATTTTGGTGAACCTGTGTAAATTATAGCCTCAGTTTCTAGTTCTCAGTTGACAGGGATGCTGTAGCCTGTCTGCTTCAAAGCTTAATGCGTTGTGCATTCAGAGATGCTCTTCTACAAATCTTGATTGTAATGAGTAGTTATTTAATTTATTGTTGCCTTCCTATCAACTCAAAACAACGTCAATGTCTGACCTCTGACATCAACAAGGCAATATCACCCACAGAGCTGCTGCTCCCTGGATAATTCTCAGTAAACGATGGTTTCTGGTTGTGAGGGCAAATCCCAGCAGATCAGCAATTTCTTTGGCAGGCTAGTCTTGTCTGCATGCCTACATTTACTGAGATGGGTGATATTTAGGTTTGACATTTACTACAGGTTTAACAAATGAAAAGTGGCTGGTCAGTATATATATTATTGGCTTTCTTGGCTGTTTAGTGTGATCTTGCTTTATGTTGATATTTTCTGCTTTCGCTTGTGTGTCAAAATAGCCAAACAAACTCTGTTTTTGAAGGTGATATATGAATAAATGTATTATTATAATTTATGCACAACATTAAATGTGTACACAAATACATCCAATGTGTAGATATTTCAGTGAAAGACACTCATGTAAACCTGCCGACAGTGTAGGAGGGAAGTTGAAAATATTTGTTTTGTGAGTCAGTCTTGTTCTCATCATGGCTAAAGCAACAAGCAGTTTCTCTGCTAAAAAATTAAATGAAACTAAAGCGAATAAACATGGATGGCATGAATGCTGCTTATGTGCTACTTCAACACTATGTGTGCAATGCTATTTGTATTTGTCAAGAGATGTATTCTAAAACTTCTTCAGCTGAGAATCAGAGAGGAGAAACACAGTTTTCTTGCTAGCAAGGGCAGCCACCAGAGTGCTCGCACAAGAGTGAGGCTCAGAGACTCGCAACTCTGAGACTGCCCTGGTCTTTATTTATACTTTAGTGGGCGTTTGTTCCTTACATTGGAATGTGGAGGTGTATATGTATGTGTGTATGTGCGTGTGTGTGTCAGAGTGTGACCCCATAACCGACTTCCCTTAACCTGCTGGTCTGGAAAACCCAACAGTTCATCTATATGTAAAAAAGGGCACTTAGACTAAAACTGACATAGCTACGTTAATCTTACCGTAAAACAATAAGACAAGGTACGACCTTCCCCATGCTCCCAGGATGTGGGTGTGAATGCCAAAGCACTCTGGAATGCAGACTATTAAGGATCGCGCATCCTATCAATACCATATATAAACTTATATTATTAAAAGATTATACTGACTACTAAGTACAATTTTCTATTGACAGTATTTTTTAAATCCATTGTGAAAAACGAGTCTTTCCGACTCTATTAGAATTAAATGTCACACTCAAAGCATCTTGTCTAGTATTTTTAGATCGTGTGACCCAGAAATTAGGTTGGACGTCTTATTATCTGATCCAGTGAAGAGCCATGAAAACCGTCTGATTATAATCAGTGTAAAAGCCTGAGTTGGTATTCAAGGATGTTTGTGAGGGTTTTTCAATCAAATTACACACCACTCAGTGTAGCTCTTGTTTAACATCCCATACTGACAAAAAACACAAAAACTGAATCTTTCATTGTAATATGAGGAAGACAGAGGACGATATGTATTTATTGCATTTAATATTATGACATAAGCTCGACAATGACGTGACAGAGATCAGCCTGAAGGGCTTGAGCAGCTTCACGTTAGTGTTTCTGGGTCATTTTTGTAGAGACTTTTGCCCACAGTGAAACATTACCACAAATTCCTGCCCTGCCCTCTATTTCCTGCAGCAAAGCTGTATCACATTTAACATCTGGCAATGTCAAGAAGGAGCAAACTTAATTTGCTACTGGGGAAAGATCTTAAGCAACCCCTCTTTTTCGTTTATATTTTGCTTCCACGGAGCCAGACTTTCTTGTTATTTTTTTGGTGGTTTTGATTATTAAAAATTTTACTTGGAACATTGGCTGTTTTTTTTAACTCTCATTCTCAGTGCAGTCCTTGTACCTGACCACTTTTAGACTGATGTTTTTGTTGTGTTTCTTTTTGCTACAGACTGGTAATTTGTCCCTTGCTCTTTGGCATCTGGCAGCTGTTGGATTTTTTTTTTTTGCTATTTTGTTTTTGTATGTTAAGCCACTCAATACTAACCTATGAATCATTCAGGAATAACTAGTGCAACATGTAACAGACAATGTAGCAAAGAACTGATTTTAAATAGTATCTTTAGGCACTTGTTACTAGAAGCCTGTTGCTAAATAAATAGTTTGTTCCCATTTCTTCAGCTGAATCTATGAAAAATGACAAGAATAACCCAGTTTGACAGACATTAAATCACTGTTTTATACTAACAAGGTTATTCCTAATGTCATGAACGGCAAGGTGAGGACTCAAGACAAGGCTATAATATATATATATATATATA
>NW_005187409.1:2687266-2689980 GCF_000239375.1 Pundamilia nyererei | reverse complement strand
ATATATTGAAAAACAAAAATGTTTTATTTTGACTGATTTAAAGTCCAACAGAAAACCAAAATCCACATGTAGCGTTTTCAGTGGAAGAAATACTTCATCACTCATCCAAGTGACTTCTTCAGTTTCAGCTGACTTCAGCTGCACCACTGACAAACAATGGGCTGTGAGGTCAATTTTTAACTTTTACAAAACTGTCATGACCATTGATCAGGACTCCAAAATAAAACAGGAAGTAACTAAACAAAGACAAAGGCAAAGGCTAGACAAAACTAAAATTCAAATTGTGACCAATAAAGAAATCAAGAAGTGGACATAAATCCTAATAATAAAAGAAAAAGACATCAGAAGACCAAAAAACTCAGAAACCAGGACGACGACATCCAAAGTCTATTAGCTGAAAACTTGGCATATCTCCGCATGTTGCGCAGTGCATCCTTAAAAAGTCTGAGGAAACTGGACAAGTGGAGGACAGAAAGAAGACGTCACAGGCTTAAAATACTATCTACAGCAGATGAACACTTTCTGAAATCACGGTTGTCTCAGGACTGCACTTGAGGCAAATATTTTGCACTGTATGGACTAAAGGAGAGTGACATGAATTTATAAACATGTAAAGTTCTGAATTTTCATAAGTAACAAATGAAAACAGGAACAAACTCTTATCTCGTTAAAAATGACATTTTTATGAGCTGTAAATGTAGCCCTGTTTGAATATGACCCTAGTTCTCTTACTGGTTGAGGTAAATTAAAGTAATATAGAGCTGGGCTGTGGCTTGGCAAAAAATCTGCTAATAGTTGAATCTGGTACTACCAAGTAAGCCACAAAAGTCTCGGGTTCTTTAGTTTTGTAACTATACACTTTTTAACGATGACTTCAATGTAGCCTCTATCCTATTTTGACCTTGGTCCAAAGTATCCTCCATTACAGAAGTAAATTGAGCTAAAGCTGTTTGGCTGTCATCTGTCACTGTGCATTGTAATAGCAATCTGCTTATGGGTCAATAAAACCTAGTATTGCCCATAAAGCTTGTTTAGCTTGCATAATATCTTGATAACACAAAGAGAACACTGAGAGGTGGATGAACAAGCAGTAAAAATGGTTATGCAACTTTTATTCGAACCCTGTAAACTGTTGATGGGCAGTGTGCTGTGTGCAGAGACCCTCAGCGGTCCTTCAGGACATGTATTTCTGCTGAGTCACGGCTTTATTTTCCTTTCATAAAGTCTGTAATCATCTTTAGGCAAAGTTTTGCTGTGACATTCAGAAATACTTGCTGCAACATTTCAGCTTGCGCAAGCCGAATTATTCAAGGGTTTATTTAAACTTTTTAATAAAGGTGACTAAATTTGACATTAACTAAAGTTAAAGGTGATAGAGATAGTGCCCTACATGAGTGAAAGGATGCCTCCTGGATGCCTTTCTGGTCAGGTAATTTGGGGAATCTCCAACCTGGATGAGAACCACAGTGCCACCCAGAAAACCCCAAAATGGGCACAGGCAGAAGATATTCTGATGCCTCTATGACCCCAGGAATAAATGAATGTGTCAGTGTATGGATGGAGTCATTTCTGCTATTTGTTTAAATAACAGAAAATAGGAAAAAACAAGATCATCTTAGATGTTTTTGAGGATGACCCATATCCATAATATTTTGTCCATCACTGCAGATGTTTTCTAAAACATGCTTAACTATTCTGGCAGAACATACAGAACAATTATTGCCATGTGTTGTTAAATGATTCCAGGCCCACTAAAGAGAAGTTTTCTTTGATCATCTGCGTTTGGTATCTGGGGCAATGTGAAGACTTTTTGAATGTTATCTGCAGCGATTACTCTTTGATATCATTAAGATACAGCGCTTGTTGAAGCTGACGCCCTGGCAGTTTGTTTCTCTTGTACACTTAATATGCACAGTGAATTAGTCTTTGTTGCCTGTTAACTATGTGCTGTTTGCATTCAGATTAACTGTAAAAGACTTTTGCATTAACTGTACATGGATTTCTTTTAGGGGAACATTTTTTTCTAGCTCTGCCACCACATGCATAATAAGTAATGCATAGTGGGTTGCTGTCATTCTCAGAGCACATGACCTCTCTCCATCATACTACACATTTACAGCATGCATTAAAATAATGCCATCAATTCAGTGTGTGACAGCTGCAATGTTAATAAGTTCATCCTCTGCACCATTTTTTTGAATGTCAGTGAAAGTATCGAGTACACAACATCTGTCTGCACTCTATAAATCCAAAATCCCCCAGGGGAAGTTTTACTTTGTCGCATCTTAATCTTTTCTGAGCTGAGGATGATGCATGCTTAAAAGGCGTGATGTAGTCAGAGTGTACAGACACCTTATTTCAAATGAAATTACACAAATGCCAGTTTAATCCTCAGCAACTGAGATGCAAAGACTGTGGAAAAATAAATTGACACGTATCCTAAGTTGCCGATTGTTGCCAAGTTGCCAACTCCTCAATTTTGGCTTCAGTGGCTACAGGTCTGTTCTTGGTGTTTAGATACATTTAAGATATCAATTTGACAATCCTATGTCACCTCGTTCTAGCGTTATCGTGTTCTCACAGTTGGGTGTCCACACCGCCCATCCAGCTGTTCTCCTGTCCTGGGTGACGACAATACTCCATGAGGAAATCTGTAAAGCTGTGAGGTCTTATTAATATATTAATATACATACTTAAAGACATATATATATATA
>NW_005187409.1:2558417-2687246 GCF_000239375.1 Pundamilia nyererei | reverse complement strand
TATATATAAATAATTAAATAGGTTTCTTTGTGGAGACATCCATGGACATATGTGTTGCCAAGTGATAAAACAAACATCTCTCCAACTCTTTTTATAACACAGTAGTTAACAAAATATATATGTACATTTAGAAAATCTAGAAATTAATGTTCATACCACTGTGATAGCTTCAGATAGGTATTGGCTGATAGCTCATTTTGAATAATGCTCCACTTCTACCTAATTGTGTGTAATATGGGATGAAAAGCAAAGAATATTTGCTTTTATCACTGCTTTTGAAATCACAATTTTCACAATATCACAATTTTCTTAAACAAATACCGACAGATAGTGTTTGTTTCTAAACCTTTTTATTTTCTATTTGCCAGGTGGTGCTGTTTTAGCCTTTTCCGACAGGGGGTGCTGCAGCACTCGCAGTACCCCTTGTTCTCACGGCCTTGGTGTTGACCGAGAATATTGACACAAGCTCTGTTAGCAGTACACTCAAATGAGCATTTGGGGGCATAAGTGCTTCATGTTGTTTCTTGATGTTTCTGCAAACTCAAGCAAACCTTCTTCCAGGCTGTGAAGTTTTAATGTGTGTGGTTATTGTTCAAATGCACACTAATATATTTGCACTGTCAGAAAAAGACAAACGACTTGTTTTCACTGATGCCTACAAAACCGAATCTTTGGAATTACAGCGTCAAAAATTTTTTTAAATGGGAAAAGGTGTTTTTGTTCAGAGATTTAAAGGCACCCAAAGGCATTATATTTTGTTTTTTTGTTGGCTGATTGGACATCTGCTCAGATCGCTGCATTTTAGTGTTCAAGTTTTAGCACAAAGCCAACAAAAATGTTGGTGGAAAACAGAAGAAACACCACTTCAAAGAAAGATCTTGGGCACTGTGATTCTGTAGTAGAAGGCATAGGAAGAAATGAAAGCTGCAAAGTTGTAAGTTGTAAATTTAGTACAGTATCATAACAAAAATATAAAGTGATTACAGACTTTGCTTTGTAACACGTTATACCCGCCATAGCAGCAGTAGACTGAAGTAAAAAACCAAACAAACAACCTTATATGGAGCATATATAGTAGCATGAGAGCTGATCATTTAGCTTACAGACATGCACTTTCACAGACGCCATCTAATGTAATGAGAGTGGGGTAGGTCTGACTGTGAAACCACACACTCATTGGCTATGACCAAAACTTAGTGAATGGATGATACAAAGTGAGTAAATGAGCCTATACCTTCATCACAAAAGTGTTTAGAGAGCTCAAGTCACAGACAGCTGTTTTCCCACCAAATTTGCAACCACAGGTATCGCCCTTTGGTGGCAACTGCAGATTTAAGCAACTTACCTATGTGCATGGCACCTAGCGCTGTGACGCCACACCCCATTCAAATGCAGATTCTCTGTCTGTAGCCGCTAAACACTTTGGACTCACAATAAGCACCAAGAAGACTGAAGTCTTCAGCCTGCAAAGGAATGAACAGCAAACATGCCTGAAATAAAGACTGACAGCAAAGACCTTAATAATGTTGACTTCACCTATCTTGGTGGCAGTCTTTTGGCTTCCGAAAGTCTTAATATCGAGGTATCCAAATGCATCGCTAAAGCAAGCGTAGCAGACTCTAAAAGAGAGTATGGAGCGATAGGGGATTGAACCTGGAGATGAAGTGCACAGTATGCAGAGCGGTAGTCCTAGCAGTCCTTCATTGCTGTATAGCAATGTATAGCAAACCGAAAATATTTGGCACTCATGAAAAACCTATACAATGTAGGCAGCTAACAGGTCTGAATGGACACATGCTATATGTAAGAGAATCTCACGAAAAGACAAAGCAGCCATGCAGAAATGCGTACAACTTATGCATACATACATACTACTACTGGTAGTGTGAACATGAGATAGCACTTTCCAGTCCTCTGTGAGATAATGCCATATTGTATGACTCCACAGCCTCTGATGTCACTGCATTGCAAGTTAATGCAATCCTTTCTCCTTTACTCAGCAGAACTCACTTCTCTGTGTCTGTGACTCAGGGTGTGACCGTGAAAATATGTTCCGACCGTGTCACATACCAGTATTTCAGATTGCATTTTCCACAACTTTGTATGAAGCAGGTCTTTGCACTTAAAGTAGCTGATGAATTACATTATTTAACTGTGAACCTAAGGGCACGTATTTCATATATAGGTCCAATATAAAAACCTGATCTCAGCATGGTGAGGGTAAACTGATCACTTTGCTGAACATAACCACAGGGGGTCACTGGTGTTCAGGGTTCTGCATTCCCACTTCTCTCTCCATCCTCAGTGAACACCCTGTTTTTTTTTTTCTTGTTTTGTTTTGTTTTTCAGAAAGCTTGCTCCATTATGGGAGCTCTCATTCACAATCTGCATCAATCAGACCTTCAGTCATTTCTGTGCCTGTGTTTGCATGCTCATTGATCTGTGTATATGCCAGGGGGTTTAGTGCCTTTGTCAGCCATCAGCCATGCTGTAGCTTGGAGATGAGGCTTAAAGTTATGGACCAATATTAATAAATGGTAGCCCTGGCAACAGTGTTCAGTGTGTGAGTCAGAGAAGCTCAGGCAGAGGGGAAGGCAGGGCACCGTGGCCGAGCACGGATGCTCTCTGAAAACCAGCAACAAACCTGGCTATGAACCAGTGTCACATCTGCGCAGAACAAGAGGACAGACAAAATTAATCAAATCAAGATTCTAACATGAGTGCTTACAGCCGAGGACTCATTTGGGGGTTTTGGTGTAGAGGGATTCAGCTGTTTGTTAGTTTTTGGTCACTATAAACCAAAGAAATTACATTCGGTGAGTTATGCAGCAGTGCTTGAATTTCAACTACATGAAGGTGGAAATGCAGCATGGGTGTTCCCCTGTGTTGGGATGGTTGGTGTGAGCTGTGGGTTGTGATGCATACAGTATTCTCGTGTATCTCTGAGGAGTGGATGGTATTTTTACAGTGACCATAATGGCTGCAATAGATTTTTAGATTTACCAGCTGGATATAAATCCTCCAGAACCCTGCTAGCACTTCTTATGTGGTCTAGACAATAGCTCACAATAAAGTGAATTATAATGAGGAAACTCATTCAAAAAGGCAAAGACTGTGAATAAGTTAAAGAGAAAAGAGTTAATTAAAAGCAGTCCTGTCCTGTCACACAGTTACATCAGAGGTGATCTCAGTCACGTATACAGAGTACAGTCCAGTATGCAGCCATCAGTCGCTGTAGAAAGTAAACATCGAACTTCCAAGTTAGGGTCACTCACGTCCAATCTTTGAGCTGCTTTTGTTTGCCATTCTACTGCAGAGGCCTGGCAAAGCTGATTACAAATCTCGCCACTTCCCAGAGATTACAGCTATATTACAGTTTAATGTTTTGTTTTTTGCACTGCTCCGCTCAGATTGTCCAACTTCATATTTGCCCAGAGTGAACAGACTCCAAGTACAAAGTGCCGCTTTATGACCTTATAAACCGCAACACAGTTTCCCAGTAATAGAACAACATAAATAAAAGGGCAGAAAAAAAATCAATGGTTAACAATATTATAAAGGTCAATATTATAATAGAAAACCTAGCAAGGTTGGCTAACGCTTGATATTCTTGCTGGTTACTAAAGGCTTCAAATCTCACATTAAACATTAATATTGAGTAAATTCAAACACAAGACGGAGTTGCAAAACTTTTGGAAAGTTTTCAGACTAATCTTAAAATAGGTTTATTTTTACTTATTAATTAAAAAACAAACACAAATATCATCATTATGTGGATGGTTGTGACTTTTTAATGTTACAGTAGCCGTTAACACTTTCCCCGCCAGAGTATTGTTTCCAACTTAACAGAGACTCATGAATCACTAATCATTCAGAACGTCGGTGGATCCCTGACTACTCCAGTCAGGATGTTGTATCCTTGGGCAAAACGCTGAGCCCGAATTGCCTGCATTGCATCCATTGGAGTTGGAGAGTGTGCGAATTTCAAAAAGTGCTTAGACTTAGATAAAAGTGCATTATGAATGAAACTTGTAGTAGAGTGCTCCACTGAGTAGAAAAGTGCTTTAGTGCTTTATACGTACCAATCCATTTACCAAATCAAAACAAAGAGCAGACAGTTAGATTTATAACACTACTGTGTGATGAGAACAGTGATTACTGGACACTACGTCTTGTCATTGGCAGAGATAGTGCTATATACATACATAATATGCTACAGTGACACTGAAAATACACGTTACTAAAGTTATCTTTCGTAAAGAGGTAACTTTATATTATAAAGATGAAAAAATTCTGCGTAGAAGCCCTTCAAGGTAAAAAGAAAACAAAAATCCAAAGAAAATGAGGTGTAGTGCGAACTATAGAAGTTATAGGTAATAACTGACTAGTCTAACAAGGCAGTCATCACTTTGCACACTCATTAGCGAAGACATCTCATTGAAACTGGTGTATATGATGTCTATCGGTAATAAAATTCTGACAACACAGCGATATTTGCTTCTTTTCTTTTTTTAGTGCTGTATGTAGGTACCGTAGGCAGCGTATATACTGAAGCTGCAATTATTTCAGAAGTAAAGGCGCGCAACATGCACCTGCAGGTTTTCTGGTCCATCCTCTTGTCAATAGCTCCGCCCCGACTTGTTGATAAGAAGGACAGTAAAAGCTGAGTATATCTGAGTGGCAAATGGCAATACACAAACGATGTCTGACATAATTAAGACGATTTTGACCAAACTCAGCATTCAGATCTCTTCAAAGAATTCAAGGTTAATTTGCATTAACCTTCTCGTGTTATCCACTTCTTCTACCATTTTCTTTGAGACAGCTAGCATTGCTGTTTTTGCAGCAGTCATATTATCAAAGATGCTGGCTTTAGAACTATGTGCTGATAACAAACCATCATCTTTAGGCTGTACCACTCCATTTTAGAAGTGAGTTTTCCGCTTTGCCCGAGAGCTTCGTAAACGATCTCGGTCTTGTGTTGGTTCTGGGTTTTGGTCATATGTCTTTACTTTTCTCTGCATGGTGGAATTTTTACTTGCATTTGTGGAAGAAGTGACTGAGGTAGTTATCAGAAGCTTTTCTGCGTGCATAAAAATAGTTTCCACAACAAAAGCCAACACAGGCATCAAGATCACCATTTAACAGCCATGTCTCAGGTTTCTCTGAACCTTTTAGGTGTATTATTTAATGCACATGCTGGAAACTCAAAGCCCTTTGCAACATCGCATTGACAAATAGTATTTCTAAAAACCTCAGTCCCATCCAGTCCCCTCCCCATTTTTACTTATGAAAGACCCAGCTTCTCTGTACTACAGTTCTTATACCCATCTTACTAGTTCATTTAATCAGTTGAAATGCTCCACTGGGTATTATTTAGGCAGAATAGATCACCATAATTAGAGTTGTATTTTTACCCTCAGCAATTAGTTTTTGATAAATATTTCTTTTTATTTATACGAGACAAACAGCGATCCCAAGCATATGCTGCTTTTGGAAAAATGCAACTTCTTTTCATCTCCTCCACAAAAGATCCCAACATCTTGAAGAAATTAGGAAATTTCAGCACCAGCTCTATAAAACAAGTCTTACCATTTTTTTCTCTCCCTCCTCTTTACGACGATACATAATTTTGGGTGCTTTGGCTGGGAGGAATACCGCCTCTTCTCACTGTGTTGACAAAGTGCTTTTGAATAGAGCTGGGAGCCCGAGTGAAACCAGATTGTTCGGCGCGATAGAGGAAACAGAAGATAACGGGCAGTAAATCAGGCACTGCTGAGACAAACTTTTGCAGCCAGGGATTCACATATAGAACAGGAGTAACACCTTCCTGCAGTAGCAACAACTATGAGAGTTATCTCTACTGTAAAAATGTATAATGGCCTGGTGATGTTTTCATTGCTCCCCCATATACCACTTTCAGGGCAAGTTTCTGAACGTAACCTAGAGTGATGATCACATTCAAGAGAGGAACAAAACTATAGGAGCTGTTAGGCTGTTCTCAAGGGCGGGTAATTTTAGACAATAAAAGGAAATAAAACCACTATTGTCCATCCGTGTCAAGTATTTGTGCAGATGTGATTAACAAATTGAGTTCTGTCTGCTCAGTCTGTTACGTATTAATAGGACTGGCTTTGTAGCTACATCTGGTTTTTGGAACATGCAGATATATCCTTTTACAAACAGTTATGTGCATGAAAAATACAGGGCAAATCACATTTCACATACCATAGGGAACAAGATTGGAGCATTTAGGGGGATTTTCTATATGATGATCACTAATAGTACACCATCTCTTTAACAGTGTTATTACTTTTCCAGCTGTTTGAGAAAACTAGGGGCACATCAAACCAGTGAACTGAACAAAGGGAATCAGAAAAGCAACATCTGCAGTTAAATAAAATATATGACCTTCTTTTGGATTTTTTAAATCAGGCTAGGACAAAAGAGATGCGTTTGATAAATGGGATTTGCATGGAATCTCATAGGGAAGTAAAACATTACAGTGGGAACACTACAAACACGAGGGTCCATCTCATGCACCATGTGGGTTAATGCAACCTGAGGACAGTAAAGCTAACGTTAATTAAATCAGCTCAACCCAAAAAAACAACCAACACTGACACCCTTAGGTTGACAAGGCTATCTTCCAGTTAAATAATGTAATCCATCACCTACTTTATGTGCAAAGACCTGCATCCATGCAAAGATGTTGAAAATGCACGCTGAAATGCACGCTCAGGGTCACACCCTGAGTCACGGACACATAGAAGGGAGTTCTGCTGAGTAAAGCAGAAAGGATAGCATTAACTTGTGATGCACTGACATCACAGCTTGTGGATTCATGACAGCTCATTATCTCATAGAGAACTTGGAAGTACTATCTTGCATTCAAAATACCCGTAGTAGTACACTAGTCCGTACATGTTTGCGTTCAGTTAAGCTGGACTACACTGTAATGCAAACTGATAAAACAGATAAGACAGATAATGACAAAGGTTACCTTTTGGGATATATGTCTTGACAACACGTTCTCACTCCCTAAGCGTAATATTTTACGCTAGGTGACAAATCGTCAACATTTGACACTTTCGGGTACCCAACACGTTCCTAAATGACGACATCGGAAAAATGAGAAAACATAAGAACCGTTTGGACTCACTCATTTTAGTTCATTTTCTTCAAATCGCTTTGGAAAACGCTATTTTACGTCATTTCAGTGCTGGTTAAGGTTAGGAATACGGTTAGGGTTACCCGGCGCGTACCATAACCTTTCGCGTTCCTCACGAACGCCGCGGGACGTGACAAAACGTCGATATGCTACGCCCCGGGAGTGAAAACGGGCTCGTCTTGATGCATGCCCAATCATCCAGGTAAGGAAATCCCAAAAGTTGATTCTGCTTATCTGGATGTACGTGTAGATGAACAGAATCAACTTTTTGGGACTTTTGGGTACAAGTTGCAGTTGTGATAAATCACAGTATACCTTAATATGTGTCGATTGCAATACTCGGCATATTGCAAAATGTTTAAATGTGTAATGATATCACTATAATATACTGTAGGATAATACACTGTCCACTGTAGGATATACTGATAATTCCCACCTCTAGTATCCAGTGCAACTACATGTCACAACAGTGTTTCCCAAACAAGCGTCATACCTGTGTGAATACTGGAAATGAGACGGGTCTCATTATTCCTGTAAGTGGTTGGTTAGGGGACTGAAGCTAACGCATTGAATACCTATTAGACTCAAGCTCCCCCACAACCCAGAATTGGATAAGCAGAAGACAATCGCTAGCTGGCTGGCTGGAGTTAATTTAGGAACCCTAAATTTCTATAATTCAATTCAATTCAATGTTCTTTATATAGTTTATATAGTGCAAAATTACAACAATAGTTGGCTCAAGGCTGTTAATGTTGTAAAGATCCTCTAATGATACAGAGAAAACCCCAACAATAAAAAAGAGCCCCTATGAGCAAACATTTGGCAACTGTGGGAATGAAAACTGGCTCACGGAGGGACAGCCATCTACTGTGACCAATCGGGGGTGAGAGAATGAGCGCCAAATTTCACGGAATAACTTCATGGGATAGTTGTTTTTGACATAGATATTTCAGTTTGAACCAAACTGGTGAACACACTGACAGGAAAACAAAACAAGCTGTTAGCTGGGCTCATAAAACAAAGCCACTGAAGAAACTGTATCCCATCATGGGGAACTCTCTCATTTCTCCAGTGACTGAAGACAAATGAAAGTGCTCTTCAGATTCGGCCTAATGAGATGACATAATAAGACTCCAAAGTTTAAAGCCGGAATGCAGATGGAACAACGGCAGATTTTGGCCAGTCGCTGACGTCGGAGAACTGAGTGCGACTGCATGTCAATTCAGCCACAGATGAATGAACTGGCTGGCTTTGATGCTGCAGTAGGTCACATGCCTTCTGTCCATGCATATATTCATTTATGTGTGAGGTAATAGGGAGTGAGATAGTGAGAAATACTGGGATTACCAGAAGGTCAGGAGCTGTCAGATGAGATGGATGCAAGACTTCTCCTTTGGTGCTCAAATCACACACAAACACGCTCAGAGGTGGAGAGATGGGAGTCTCAAGGCACCCGTGTTCCACTTACCATGCGCACACGTGCTCAGATGTGAATGAACATGCATGCATGTACTCGCAAAAAACAGATGTGAGTTTATGTGTGCACATGCCCACACACACAAAGTCAAGCTGTACAGTCAGGTCTCAAAGTGCATACATCCTACTGGGCTGTGCTCCAATCAGCAGGATTAATGAAGAGGTATCACATTTTACAGTAACGCAGCATGCAGGGCTCTGGGGAACGAATGGCTACAGTCTGCAATTTCTCAGGTCTGTCTTCAATAATGTAATCGACTTTTAGGTTATGAGATAGCATGGTTAAAGCAATTTGCAGAACTTTGTGCCACGGTTGAGTTATGTTTCTTAACAAGACCATCACATGCAATCTGCTCCTTTCCGTAGACCACAGACCCTCATGAATACCTTCTGTGTAAATACTCTAGTGTAGAAGCATGGTGGCGTAATATGTCAGAAAGTATTTGGTAAAAGAATCCATGATCATTAAAGGTGTTTTGTGAAAAGGATTAATACTTGAAAGGTATTTAATTTGGTGAAACCACCTCAAGTCAGTGAAGCCTGAGATTACCTCGTAAAACCAAAAAAAGCCTGGAGTAACCCACAGACAACATCTCAGCTCTCGGCTTCATCCTGGTCAGATCACATTTAAGACATAATGTTCGGATTAGTTTGACAATAATCACACCCACATTGAAAGATTTAGTTTGGGAGATATGACTGACTTTGGTTTGACCCAGACTGAGGTCAGTGTAAAATTACAAAAGCCACTCAAGTAAAATGGAAAACCTCTGAACTGGGTCTGTTCTGAAGTTTAAGTAGTTTTTCTCTGTTGCCGAGGTGGTTTTCTCAAGGGCATGAGCTGCTGTCATTTAGAGAGGATAAAAAATGCTGGCTGATACAAGTGCAGCTGGTGAGGTGGTGGCATATTTGGCAGAGTACAGGATGATAACAGTGTGTGCTTGGTGTGGTGTGAAGTGACAGAGGCTTGTTCCAGAGCTGCAGGCCTCTGGACGGTAACATGGGACACGTCTTATGCTTCCATTTGTCTGTCAGAGTCTCAAATTCCAAACCGATGAGGGAATAACCAAACTTGTTGCAGGCGAGAGGGAAGAAATATCAGTGGAGAGTACAGTAGATGAGTGGTAGAGTAGCCCGATAAAGGCTGGAGAAAGCGCATGATATGTCAAGAGTCAGCAGAGCAATTCCGCACAAGACCGGCTAATCCTTCCTTATCATAGAGTTTGTCTTTGGCTGGCATGAAAGCAGCAGAGATCTGGGGCATAACACTGCAAATACAGACAGAGTAGTGCGTATTTGTGCAGTCTATGCTGTCTCTGAAAACCTGTTTAAGGCAAAGGTCATTGTAAAGGACCTGTGACTGACACACATACTAGGTTTTTTTGGACCACAGTAACTTTTGTTTAATTACAGCTGAGCAAATACTATCTAATTATTATTATATCACTACGTTCAGATTAGTGAGCTCTTTAAAATAACCCAGTCTTTCACTTAATTATGTAAAACAAGACTGCATGGATAGATGTTGGATTTTATAAATTGACATTGTATACGTACCTAACACAGTTTAGCTCAGCTTGAGCCAAGAAGGCAGAAAGAATGTCTTTTGTCAACAATCAAAAAAGTATCAAGAAGAAATAAAAGTTCGGAAAGTTTTTCTTAAGTGAGACGAGTCACTCCTAGCTTTGTCTCAGAGGGTTTCCTACCCAGTCCACTTTGTGTGGTTTGTGACTGAGGTGGCTACTCAGTGTCTCAAAAAGAGCGAGTACAAGCACGTATGCTGCAGCCTCCACCGGGTGACAACTTGCAGTGGAGACTGTCTGTGGCTTAGTTGTGAGTAGGCAGTGGATTGTGAGACAGGCTTTGTGGTTAGTAGTATAATTCCCCACCTAATGACCATGCATCATCCTCTATGTGCACCTCTTTTTTTTCCTATTTATTTGGTTTATTCTTTTTAAAAACTGTATTTAAAGGACAAAAAAATTCCTTGTAACTTGATAAAAAAAAAAAGATAAGTACATTCTAATCACTGGCCTAAATAATGATGATTATGGTTTTTGTTATAATCAAGCAAGGATTTAATTAGTCAGGCTTTTGGAAGCCTCTGTATAAAGTTAGTGGCTCCTTGCATAGTTACTTAAAACAGCATATAATAGGTGCTTTCTGTTATTATCATGAGACCTTGACCACACAACAAATACACAGCTTGAATTATGTGCTCACCAACTTCTTGTTGTCATTGTAGCCTGCTGGATAACATATCACTTTGCATACTGATGCAATGTACACCACGTACTGGTGGTGCAAATGCAATAAGAAAAAAAAAGCCCCTAAAAGTATGTAATTCTTGCAGGACCACCCCAGTGCATAGTTATATTTAGGGAGTCCCCAAAACTGTTTAGTCTCAAAGCTCACACTGAGGGTGCGAAAAACAATATCTCAAACATAAGGTCAAAAAGGTCGTGAAGATTCGGGTTTAGAAATGTCTGTGGATTTGTGGGGGATTCAGCGTAATCCCAAATCTGATAGTAAACTGAGGACAGAGAACAGGAATTAGTGGGTGTTCAAAGCAAAATCGTTCTTGCATCAAAACAACTAAAACAAAGAAGTGCGCTGCAGTAAAGCTGTGCTTCAGCTACAAGACACATTCAGTGTGATACAATCCTTGTAGTGCTGGTTGATTGAAGCTAGATTTTTAGTTGAAACATGCGTTTAATAGAGAGGAAACCATTTTATCGTCCGTCATTTCGTTTGCAATGCAGAACGGCTGCAAGCTCCAAAGAATAAAAGCATGAGTTTCATTCACATAAGAAATAATGTTAATTTGCAGGAGAACATTACTGAACAGGCGTCTGCTGCTGTGCAGGCCCTGCTAACACATTCTAAGAGTATTTCCTGAACAGTAAAGTTGTGGTCTGTCTTACTGCACTCTACCAGCATTAGAGACATGCTGACAGGCATTTATTCTCAATAACTCATCAATAACTGGTCAATATTTCTAAAGAAATAAACTGTATTTTAAGTGTGAAAAACGATTGAGAGAATTTCACACAGCAGTTTGACAAAGATTTCCAACATCTGAGTGACTAATAAAGTTGTCAGTCCGCAGAGAGGAAATGAATTTATACTTAAAGGAAGTCCTTGGAAATGGCATTGTTTTGTTTGGCAATCAAGGCGTAGGTGGAAAATAACTACTTCTTACAGTTGAATGCAGATGATGTGCAGGAGGCAGCTCTGTGGCTCCAGAAATAGCTAAAGCTCAAACCAGTATGATTTCAAAACAATGCACCGCACAGTGGACTCCATCAGACTTCCCTTGGCTGATATGTGCAGCATTTTTCTAATGACGTCCGGTGGCCAGAAAAGAGCGGTGAAGTTAGGGGAAAGCTACATGGCCCACAGGAAGATATTGACTTCAGGGAGCAAAAGAAAACACCCAAACAAGCAGGCGGGCGAGTCGGTAAACAGGAAAATACACAGAGGAAGGCACCTGGTTCCAGTGCACGGTGACTTGAGGGACACGGGACACACTCCGGCTCACGCTGTGTTGTTTCCTATTGACACACTGCTTCCTTACTTTCGGACATCCTGTGTGTGTGTGTGTTTATGTGTGCGAGTCAGTCAATCTGTCATCGTGTCAGCTTGTTTGTTCAATGATCTCTATAATTGGCATCACTCTTTCAGAATTTGCTCCTTTTTAATTACATAGGATGTTAGTGTGTGTGAAAGAATGCTATTGTGTTAATCTGTTTGGGTGACCACGTGATCGCGCACCAACACATGTGCCCCTGCAGCAGACATTACATGGCTCAATTCCTGCGGCTTGATTAGAAGTGGATATTTCCAACAAATCCCTAATCATGGATAAGTTTTAAGCAAATTAGGGACAGCAGGTTGGAGGCAAATGAGGAAAAATTTAATGGGAAATCAGTGGGAACATGTGGTGTCCAGGATAATGAGCCAAAAATACTGAACTAATCAATATCTTTATAATTACAGAGGATCAAATTACTATGTGTAATACAAAGGCTTTAGTCCAAATGATGGATAGGCAGAAAATGATCACCCAAAGCATTTTAGGGACTTTCAGCTCATTATTTGGATTTTCTGGCTCACTACTTTTATGTTTAGGTTCATTCCTTCTGGCATTGTTTTCTACTGTTTTCAGAGAAAAAATACCTGACCTTAAAACTCCACCACACACAACCTGCCCCAACGACTGTTGAACATAGTAAAGTACTTAAATTAAATATAGTTAAATATACATACACATCAGGGTGAAAGACTAAAACGGGGAAAGAAAATACAACTTTAGCCAGAGGTTCAACTTTGCAGTTGGTGAACCCTAAGATTGGGTGTAGCACTGCAGTGATGAAAAAATGATTCATCTCAAAATAACTCCCAAAATTGATTTGTACCATGAGCTCCAGTGGACTTGTTTTCTTTGTAGATCAGCCGACCTGTGCTGCTGCTGTGACTTTGAGGTTTACTCTTTGCAGATTTAACCAGCTGCATCCTACTACATATTACATGGACTGCTATGCTATTGTTGGTTTCCAAAAAATCAACCTGGTTTGCAAGTAGTGAAAACATAATCAACAATCATCCCAGCACAATGTTTCCTTTTCCATACCAGACAGTGTCTCGTTGGTACTTGCACCCAGGTACCCAGCCTGTTCCAAGTAAAAAAAGAATGATTGTTCACACTGGGGCTGTGCTGTGTGCTAATGCTGTGCTAATTTCTGTGTGATATAAAAGTGTCATATTATGAAATCTATAGCAATGCCATGCATTTACATTTGGTAGTGTGCAGAACGAGATAAACTATGGCATGACTGAGAGCAAGAGCCGTGTGTTAGCCTCCAATGACTATTTAGCACCAAAATAAAGGAGCTAATACAACTGTTCATGCTGAGCGTGTAAACAACAAACTTGTTTCACCACTTGAGCTTAAAACTGTTATGATTCCTGGGTCTTGGTCCCAAGGCTTTGAGTTTTGAACTCATGGTGGGGGGTTTTGTTTTGTTTTGACTTACAATGACTTACATGAGTTTTGTTCCTGTTTTCATTTAAAAGTTTTGGATTAATTGTTATATTAATATTTTTGGTTTACCAGTTGTTACCTCATGTAGCAGTTAGATCTTTCTGTTTTTCTAATGTTAGTACTTGTCATTATTGTCCCTCTGTCCCAAAGGTAAACAAGTTGACCAAGTATTGTCAGCTGCCCATAAAAAAGAAAGAGCAAACAGTGGATGGAAATTACTGATGCAATTAGATAGTGAAAAGGCAGTGCTTTAAGCAGCGGTTTAAAAAGATCAACCCAAGACACTGGATCCCAGTTAGAAAATATTTTTCAGTTTTGTTTTGTGACAGTATTGTGTGTTCTGCAGAGTTAAAAGGTTAAGTTACTTTAGTTACTGTCAAACAGAACTGTTATGCAGTCACCTCACTTAAAATTTCCAGGAAAATTTTGCCTTATACACTTATATATTCTTGGTGTCCCTGGATATAATGCTGTGCCACTACTATTACACTACAATGCTGCTGCTGGCTACATGTTTCAGTGGATTCACACTTGAAATTAGGACGTGTGTCATCACAGACAGCAGCTCATTGAAAACAATGAAAAATGCTCGTTATTTAGCTAGACTTATAAATGCTGCTACAAAGGTTAAAAATGCATTCAGTATTTTTAAATTCTATACTGTCAGAAATTGCTTTTGGAAATTATTTTTGAAACACCATGAAGTTCTGCTTTTAAAATAAATTCCAATGAAATATTTTGAATATCAAAGCCAGTTAAAAAGTGAGGACTAGGGTGAGCATACGGAGCCAGCATGAAACAACACAACAAAGGAACAGAAAGTATGAGGCTTGTGCCACAGGTATTTATGTCTGTAGAGCTTCTAGATTACATCCAGGTGAGCATAAGCATGTTCTATCTATGTCCGATACTAGCTTGGATTTGAAAAATAGACTTTCAACCAAAGCCATATTTATAGAAAACCATTGAACATGTAACTTTATAGAACGTCTAAAGAAGCTAGTCGTGCATGAGAAAATGAAAACACCATGGTCAACCCTAGTGTAGAAACCTGTCAATCAAACTGGTCAGAAACTAGCCACGCCCTGAAAAGATACCATAACTTTACATTGATAGATGTTTTTGATATTTATTTTTATAAAATGCAGTCAGGGTATGACTGACTTTTCATCCTTTGGAGATGGAGAATATCCAACATTACCATCTTACATAGCAACAAAGGATGCATTAAATAGGATGAACTTAATTAAAAAGAAAACCAGGAGTATGTCACAAGCTTTACTAAGAGTTTAAAATATTGCACATGTTGTGTCTGCACATTCAGTCTCATAATAGGCTTGTGAAGGGATTACTGTGATGCCTAACTTGACCTTTTGACCCCTCTGAATAAGACCCCTGCACGACTGTGTGCAGACGGCAGCTGAAAAAAACCAACAACGTCTCAGTTGCAGGGGCTTCTGCCTCGTCCCCACAGATGCTTCTTCGCCTCTGACACTTGTAAACGGCTCCATCGTGGCAGGCGCTGACCTCTCATTACAAAAGGAGGACTGCATGTCAAACCCTGCAAGCCAGGTCTGCCCATTATATACACTTTGCTGGGGGTTAAGCTGTGCTCTGGCAAACAGTGAAACAGAGCTGAGGCTGCTGTCACATGTAGTTTCAAGCTCCATAGGCTCCTTTTTTTTTAATGCAGAAATGACATATTTGAAAGGAAGGGGGAGACTTTAGGTGGAGCAATAATGCCAATTCTCTTTTTTGTGTTTTTGAAAAGAGGAAACGCTCATTATTACCCTCGATAGAAGCAGCTATGTTACAAGAAAAATATAATGAGCAAACTTGGAGACTAAGTTGGAAAGAAAGCTGCATCACCTAAAAGTAAGAATGAAATGTTAGGAATGAGTCACAGTCTCTCAAAGAAAAATAACATTTTGCTTCTGAATAAATTGGGAGCAGAAAAGAACACAGTTTTAATCTGTTGGATCATTTACAATCAAAAATCTAATATTACGTGACATATACTGTGCATTATAAAAGTTTTAATCAAAAGGAGCACTTCATCTCAGTTTCAGCGAAAAATGCGATTCATATAAAATTCAGTTCGTGTCACGGCCAAAGGAGAGATTTTAAAGCCTCTCTTGGAAGGAGAATAAAAAAACAAACTGCTGTGACTCTGCTGCTGCAACCCCGTCATGTGCAGGACTTTTATGGGTGTCAGCAGTGACCAGTGGAAAAATGAAGCGCGTGCACACACATACGCAGACACACACACACACAGGCTGACCCTCAGTCGACATATCATCCAGCCTGCCTGTTAGCTCAGACACCTTCTTCTCCCAGCTCAGATGGCAAATGCTATTAATAGCCGTGTTATTACTGAGATATACCTTTCACTGTACCCTTATCTAGCATTTGAAAGTGATTAAAACAGCCCACATTTCCAGGCTCTATCTGTGAACAAATGTTATTCTAGCCTTTAAAAACTGCCAACCCCTGACAGCCTGACAAGCCAAGCATAACACCGAATATATAGGAGAAAGAAAGAAACAGAGAATGTATTGTGTCTCAGGATACATTTCATTGATGCTACACCACCACCACCAACTACAGTCTCAAAGACTGGAGTGAAAAATAGTGGCTAAAGAGGTTATTGCTGAAAACTGTTACTGTGCTGCAATGTCACAGATTCACTGTGTTTTTGATTAAACATGATTATTTCTGCACAGCAGGCTTAAAATCAAGAAAATTTACTCTATCCTGTTTACCCATGTGTATTTGGCAGGATGTACAGCCATATGAAAAAAACAACCTTACTCTTTTCCAACAACCAGCAACCAGGTGCTCGGAATAAAATGCACTTGAGAAAATGATCATCAATTATGAGCGCAGCACAATCTTCCCAGGAGTTGACATCCCAGAAAACTTCCCCCAAGGTCAGATCATGGAATATTAAGTACAAAAATCCCAAGAGCTACATCTTAGACTCTACAAGCCTCAGTTAAAGTTCGTGACAGCACATTTAGAAAGCACAAACAGCTTTACCGACTGTCAAGCACGGTGCTGGAGGGGTGATGATTTGGACTTGTTTTGTAGCCACCGTACCTGGACACCTTAAAGGATCCAGCAAGCTGTGCATAAAGGAGTGACTGCAAAACTCAATGAACTGAAGCAACATTTTAAAGAAGAGTGGGTCAATAACGTGAGATGCTAATAAAGTCGTATAGGAAGGTGGTTCTACAAGCTATTGAATAGTTTTTCGCAGGACTGTACCGCATAGAAAACCATCAAATGATATTATTTGAGAAACTTGCAAATGTTTGGCATTTCTTGATTATTTTCCAACAGTGTGTTTCTTTATCAGACAGTCAGAAATATCTTAAATTCACTTTTAATATTTTTTATTAAGTGCAGAAGGTTGCATTCTTCCTCTTCTTCTTCAGTAAACTAACTTTAAAACATGAAAGTTCTAAAGCTCTGATAACCAAATTGGACCAATTATTGCCTGCAGCTCAGATTTTTCACTCACTGTACCAATCATGTGAGTCTATGCATATCGTGTATTAGAAATAGATCCCGAATGCCTAGTGAGAAGAGCAAAAAGGCAAACATTTACTTTCAGGTCTTGGGTTAGCTCTCAGATTTGGCAGCTTGTCAAATTTTAACAATCTTTTAACCAGAGAAAGAAAACAAGTATCTGCTGATATTCTCACAACAGGTTAGAAGTTATTTGATTATATAAGAAAGTATGAGGCGAATTTTAATTTTAGATGGAAAGAGAAGACATCACCAAAGTTATCACACTCCATCATGATAAGGATGAAGAATTAAGTCTCATGAATTCATCGTCTTAGCAACACAAGTTACAGTTGGGTTCTTGATTTGTTGACAACATTTTTGTAGTTTTGCCTCTGTAGCAGCTTTTTACATGACTATGTCAAATAATCAAATAATCAAAAACAGGAGTTAGAGTTCAGGAAGTCATTGAATACAAATGATTTTCAGCAAAGTATTAAAAACAAACCTTATATTTAAAATGATGCTAGTCTGTCCAGTGTATTAAAATGGGGTAGTGTGTATAAAAATGTATAAACAATTATGTGATTCCTAAACAGTTAATGGAAAATTGTAAATTTCCTTGTATTAAAGTTTAAAGTGTGCACTTCAGTCACATAGTAATTTATTTAAAATCTTAAATCAACTATCCATCAGTGCTGCTGAGGAACCGTTGCCAAGTATTTCTTTTTTTCTTGCATTATGGTTAAATGCATCCTTGCTTCCTAACAATTGTGTAAATATGTATGTTTTTCTGTATTTGCTATTTGTTTAGTGTTAATAATGTTATGAAGTTGCACTGTCGCGCTATTAGGATTGTCATACCAAAGCCATCCCGACAACATATCTCAAAACTGAGAAAGCATGAGAGCAAATTAATGAAGGTGTATGAATAAAATTTACTGTTCACTAGGTCAATCTCGAGATGCAGATATACTCTTTATAACGAAAGCAATGCCAAATCAAATATTGAATCATGAGTTTTTTAAACAAATGAAAACAAATTCACAGCTAACTGAACAAAATCATGAAACCAGGTGAACAGTGAAGAGCAACTCTCCGTGGATCTGTAACTTCAGTGTGTCTGTTGATTCATTAGCTCAACCTAAAGTCTCTAACAGTAAAGCAAAAATAAACGGGACACCTTGGCAAAACACGAGTATGGCGCTCATAAATCTACTGGAGGCCCTTTGAGATCCTTTGAATCCCTTCAGTTTTGCAGGGTGATACCTTCTAGGTTTGGAGGTCATGGAGGAAAAAGAGAGCCAAGACACAGAAACAGCAGGATGTCCGAATCCCCGCTGAGCTTCTGCAACCAATCATGGAGAATCTCCTGATTGTATGTCTAACCTTTCAGCAATTTTGGCGGCAGCCTGCAGTGTGTAACATGCTTTTAGCGCAGGGAAAGCATGTCTACCATGTTACAGACAGGCAAGTTCAAAGTGAAGGAAATGTTGTCAGAGAAAGTGATAAAGTATTTGTTTTGACTTGAAAAACTGGTAAAGAGATATATCTGTCTGTCTATTCACAAGAACATTTTTTTCAGGTATTAGCCATATCCCGAGCTTTACAGAGCTGCCAGAGTCTTCATGAGAATTCCTTATGAGTCTATCTGGACTCGTAACATAAACTGGCTCCAGATCACAGAACCAGGTGTCTGTGGAGCTGTTATTGCCATTTAAACTCTAATGCAATTTTTAAACACTTGTCTTAAGGCCTGTGTGGATTTAAGTGCTGATAGCTTTAAAATTTTATGCTCCGTATCACTTTAATAGAGGACTCTTTAGTGTTAGAATGTAATCCTTCTGCCAGGCCTGATAAGTCAGTTACACTGATGATCAGATGTACAGTAGCAGCTGTTGTAGCTTGGATAAAACATGAGCATTTATTTTGGGTTTAGAATGGGTGCCATTCCATATCAAAGTCTAATACAGTGGCAGTCACCTGACTGTCATCATCCCAAATGCTTAAACGCATGTTTTCAGAGTGGAAGCAGAAAGCTGCACATCTTTATCTGAAGCACAGGTGAGGCACTCTAAATCTAATGTCTGGAGTGTTGAAAACTATTTCCCTATTTCTCATTACAAGTTCTGATTGTGATATGAATACAAATACAGTTATTGTTGAATATGAAATTCTTACCTGCTGCAGTTCTGTCATTAACGTTGTGAAATCACCGCAGAAATGTACCAAGATTTATTAGACAAAACATAAATCAAAACTAAAAATTTTAAATGGACAATCCTTGTCCTGCAACTCTCACTTTCCTTTTCTAATTCCTTCCCACCAATTAAGCACATGCTTCACTGCATAAGTACTCTTTGGCTTCACATAGGATTTGAACCCCACTTTGCTTTTTACCCTATTTAGACAGTAATTCAAGTTTCCAAGAGGACAAAGGAGCTCCGCAACGGAGCCGTGCTGAAAGGTTACAGTGCTTTGTTTCAGGGGATTTTCAGCAACGTAAAAAACATTTTGCAACCCTCAAGCATCAGGCATGTTATACATGCACATATGATCATTTGTGGTGTTTGAGCACATGATATGATGATGTCATCTTTAAAGCACCTACAAGTTAGCGTGCCAGCTATTTGAAGCTTGTACTTACAGCGATGCTGTATGAGTCTGTTGGGATAAAGAGAGATCTGAGTGTGAAAGTGAAGCTGTCAATTTACCCTTTGATCTTTTTCAACCCTCACCTATTGTCACACGTAGGGACTGAAAGGATGGGATCATACATTCAAGGAGCAGAAATGAGCTTCCTCTAAAAGGTGTCTGGACTCAGCCTTAGAGACAGGGAAAGGAGCTTCAATTCATAGTAGAGCCGCTCCTCATTCACATCAAAATGAGCCAGTTGAGATGGTTCGGCATCTGACTAGGATGGCGTCTGGGTGCCTCCAAGGTGAGGTGTTCCAGGCATGTCCCACTGGGAGAAGACTCTGGGGCTGACCCAGGAAACATTGCAGAGGTTACATTTCTCGGCTGGCTTGAGAATGCCTTGATATCCCCTCAGAAGAGCTGGAGGAAGTGGCTAATTAGAAGGAAGACTGCTGTCCCTAAGACCGATCCATCAGTGGATGGATGGATGAACTCCTTTAACCTGAGTGGAATAAGGTGAGAGGATAAACCGTTTTCTTCCCTGTAAAGTAACTATGGAAACACATGAAGTTGGTGTTTTGTTACCCTGTGGATGTTTACATTTTGCGTCATTGTCAGGATGAGGCTGCACTTTCAGGATGCCACTTGTCAAAATTGTAGAAGAATGTTTATCTTGGCAAACTTCACAGACACATAATTTGTCACTGTGCATTAATAAATAATAAATCATCAATCACACTTCTGTCCTCACACAACAGGCTTCTGACCTTTGCCTCCACATCCCAGTCAAAACAACAACAACAAGAGCACAATGAATCTTGAAAGTATATTAAGTCTACAGCTGCTCAATATCAATGCTGAAGAGCCCGTTTTCATTAAACAATAGCCACATTCTTGGCTGTCCTGGTGGATGTGGAGGTGATGCACAGGTTCACATTCCTCACGTTTCCTCGACGCATGCTGCGCTGCCTTCGGACCGTTGAGCGGCCCGCATTTTTTCCAGCCAGCACATCCTCAGCAGTGATGGAGCCGAGATTCCAGCAGTGTGCAGGCAGCAGGTGTGAGGCCAAGGCGGACTTTCCAAGGATGTAAAGTCAATGGTGGACTCATTAATGTCCTTCCCCTACCTCCACAAACAAAAGGACTGGAATGCAGGAGGATGCCTGTCGACATGCCACAGATGGAGAAGATAGGGTCCTCTGAATAGGATCTTGATCACTTGTTGCAGGTAGTTTACACGCTGGGGGCTCACGGGGACTTTTTATCAGCTGGGCCCTAATAAAAATACACCTATAAACTGTAGGAATAATAACTCTCCAGGGCTTTTAAGGATTTAGTGTTTGTCTCGTGCATAAACACACTAACTGGTAACTCTTTATCCCTTTGTCCATGCGGATTTGAAGAAGGATGCATTTGTTTATAAGCCGGTGAAACATCAAAAAAGAACAAAAAATGGTCATCAGGAACGAGAATATATTTCTACTTTCTGTGTCTGTTTCGATTGACTGTAACCACATTTTAAATATTGCCATGGTGATTGCTGAAGATGGGCTTGAGAGCTGAAATTGCACATAATTGCTCCGGCTCAGTGTGAGTGAATTCTCAGAGGGCTCAGAGTGCAAGAAACAAACAAAAAGCTCTTAAAGAGCGACGAACAAGGCGAAAAAGGCAATTTTGTCTCGGAATGCAAGTGAGTTCTAACAGTTTAATATATGAGGACTGTTGCTGTGCTCATTATAATCTGAGGCTACAGACCTGAGAAACACATGATATTTTTGCTTTTACCAGATGTGAAATAAAACCCTGAACTGGAAAGTTACTAATTATACAGATAAAATATATAAAAGCTGGAAACCTGCTTATATGAGCTGATTATTCTACTATTCATTACTGAAGTGAAGGGAAAAAACTAGTATAAAAAGCCAAAGGTTTAGAAAACTCAGATACCTATTAATTTTTCCAAGAATTGGCAGACCAAACCAGTGCTAAAGGTGAAAAATATAAAATCTGAGTTGGCCATCCTGCACCAAAGAGAAATGGAATAGGACTTGTAAGTCGCCCTGTGCCTGCTGGATAAACAGCATCTGTTACTGGTATCTGAATCTGTCCTCAAGAGAAAAACTACAGCATCAACAAACCTTTAAAACCAGCCATGTTTACATTTTCTCTTAACGATTAATGACAGCCTTGTCTCAGTAGCTAAGCCAGATGTATTGTGACACTGTTACAGTGTTGTTTAGGTCAATGGGCTTGACTTAGAGTCCATTATTTTAACCACAATGTTTTCCTAACCTTAAACGTGACCACAACCAACTCCTACAAAGTCTTTTTTGTTAATAACCATTAACACAGAGGTGATAACTCTGTCAGTTATGGAACAACTGTAGGGTAACTTTGGAGAGCACTGAAGAAATCTTTTGTTTACAGATATTAAAGATTTTTATTATTCTGAATGGCTACATTACAAAGCAAATGCAGGGATGTTTATTGTGAGTGGGAAACCAGTTTCCCCTATGGAAAATTTCTGAATGAGAGCTGTGATGTGATGATGGATGTATGTGATGACACAGCTCAGTGACTCATCTTTGTACATGAGATTACAAAGAGTTTGAGATTATGAAGGACCTGGGTGGTATTTGCTCAGTGAAAGGGACCATTCCTTCATTTAGGTAAGTGTATGCTTGACAAAGTGGCACACCAACAAAAAACAACCATGCTGTTGATGTAACTAAAATAATAAACTTCATCAGAGCATTGAGTCGAAGACAGTTTGTTGTACTTTTGAAGGAGCAGGAGACTAAACATGGTGACAGAGGCTACCGCGTTTGTTTCAGGTGGCTTGGACACATGTTGACACTTTAACTATGCCTCTTTCTTGTGTTTATTGCCTAATTGTAACAAATACTTTTAGTAGTAGTTCATAAAGAGATACAATTAACAGTGAGTAGACATGAGATCAGCTTATTGGTCTGGCCTTCCAAAAAAAGTCCCAGCTTCTGCCGTGGCCTCTTGGGAAATATTTGCCCATCTAATTATTTACCATGCGTTCAGATTGTAATGCATGGTATCCTTTAATACTATGGGTAACTGCTTCAATTGTTTTCTTCTGAGTTAAGTTCAACTTTGATTGCTAACAGTTATTTTCATTGACACTCCATATACTACACACTGAAATAGCTGGAGTCTAATTCTTTGTATGCGTACACATCCTTGGTCAATAAAACGGACTCTGATAATACTGATTCTGTGCATGGCCTACAGTATGTTTACCACATCGCTTTTAGTCTCTTACTGTATAGATGTCCCCTTAGTGTCATTGCATAAAAATATATATACATATAGTTTTATAAAGGTTTTGTTTTTCCCCCAACAATCCATTTTTTTTTACCACTGAGCCAACTTAGGTTCATGGGTAAACTGGAACCTATCCCAGCTGGCAGAAGGGTAATAAGCAAAATACACACTAGACAAGTCCCCAGTCCATTGCAGTGCTAACAAAAGAAGAGACAGACAAACATACCACAGCCAATGCATGTCTCAGGACTGTGGAAAAAAATATGAAAACTCATGGTCAGTGGACTCTTGTCTTATTTTAGTGGCAAAAAGTCATTTTTTGTATATTTCAAAGTAGAGCAAGCAAGATCACACCGAAACCGAAAAAAGAAATATTGGCTAAGTATATTCAGTTGGTTATAGTGACACAAGAGGACTAGTCACACAAAGGTTAGCACACAAGTTCCCAGTTCCACTTCAATTGTGTTTTCTTTAAACAGAGTATTCCTGAAGCTGCAGTTTGAGAGCAAACATCAACCTTTAGACTGGTCACCATGGTCACTGGAGTGGTCTCAGCTGGCTTGTCAAGGTGTTTTAATGATCCTGGGTGATGGATGACTCTATTACTGTATCAGAGCATGCTGTGTCACCTCCAGCTGCACACGGCCCCTCCATGTTTGCCTCCTCATCCTAGGATGTTGTCTTATTGTTTGCATTGAAAGAAATAAATGTGTTCAAAAACAGCGAAACAAACAAAACATATCTCCTATAGAAATGCTTCCTGATGATAAGAGAAGCCTCAATAATAGGGAACAGACAGGAGATGAGGCAAGAGTTGTTGACCACAGCGATGACAAGGCCTACATCCTGCTGGAGATGGCCTTCGTGTGACGTTCTGTCCTGAGGATCTAGACCACGGCAGCCAGTATGAAAGGAGGTCAGGCAGCTGCTCTTTCATTTGACTGAATTGCTGAAGCAGAGCACCAGCGAGGAGTGGAAAAAAGGAGGTAAAGGCGCAACGACAAACAAAGTATGGCCCAGATCAAGGTGCACCCCCATCGTCAGCCTGCACGCTATCTCGACCATATTAGTCAAGCTTGAAAAGACTCCTCCTGTTCCCCACAAGACCCCTGAAGATGTATGAGCAGCAGGGAGGCACATGAAATGCAGGTAAAGAAGAAGAAAGGAAACAGGAAGAGAGTAGCAACTTTTTTTTTTGTCTGAAACAAAGGCCAAGACTTTTTATCTGCATGCAGCCACACTGGCTCTCTCTCACTAATAAATCCCATGTGTTCATGTCTGTGAGGTGTTAAATCTGAAGGGTCCTGCCCTCTATGCCCTCAGGGCAGCACTGAGCAGCGCAGGGTGGAGGACCCATGTGAGCCGACTGCACTGTCACACCAGATCACATGTTGCATTTATTCTGTGGGTTTGAAATTTAAAGTAAGGACTCGGGCATTTCACAGGATGCAGGTCTTCACAGTGCCGTGAAGCTTGTGTATTGAATGTACGCTGAGATGCATGCCCATGAAAATGCTACAGGGCATTCACTCTCAAGATTGATACAGCTCCACAGCCTACCATCAGGGGTCCTCTGAAATGGGGGTGATAAAAAATTTACCGCCGTACAATAAATTTTTCACTGAAAAAACCAAACAAACTTAGAATGTGCCAGGTAGTGAGGTCGAGGAAAGAAGATGTTCATGCTGGGCGGATTTACAAATCCTAAGAAAACAACTCTTTAGAATTATTGATAATTAATTAATGAATTAATTGAATATTATCTTTTCAGTGATGCATGAACTTAAATCACCTCTTGATTGATTGATTGTTTGTGTGTATTGCCATTTAAAGAAGAAGAAGATCAAAACAGAAGATTGCTCGAGGGAGCAAATATAATTCGGCTTGCTGATTACATCGTCAGTGAACCAGGATAAAAAGCTTGAGGGAATGTGGTCAGGAGATTCCTAAATTACTGTTCCATTCAATGCAGAGGCTTACAATAACATGCTTTTAAAGCATTCCTCTGGGCTAATTCAACAATGCAAACATGTACATTTAAGAGGAGAAACCAATTTCCTTTTCCAATTATGCTTTTCATTTCATTTTCTCTCAGTTTGTTACAGTTGCCAAAAAAACGCTGCTGTTATTTAAACACAAATCAAAGAGAAATAAATCAAATGTATCTCTGCGACTGCAGGGCAGGAAGTGCATTCGCCACAGTCTACAAACTGTTTCAGTCTCATGGTAAAGGAATGTGTCGTTTACATTTACAGTTTGCTACAGACTGATGTGAAACAAGGAGGTGGTAGTGTTGCTGTTTCAGTTATGTTCGGGGTATTTGCTGCGGGCACAGACGTGAGAAACTTAGCCCTACTAAACCCGGGTGAACCCCACTGAGCTGCCAGGGCACCTGTTTCCAACAAATACCAGCAGAAATCTCATGCACCTCACAATAACACCATCAAATCGTGGACCCTGCCTCCCTTCCCCCCCGACACTGAAATCTTGTCCTCAAGGGATTCTGACTCCTCTTATCACAATTCCACGGATCCTCTCCTGGATTATTCCCATCCTGCGCAGTGACTGCTGGGTGCCAGCAGGCCACGACTGCCGACACAGATGGGAGTCCAGGCCTGTGATGACTTCCATATGTCACATCGCTCTTTTGAGCCGGTGTGTTTTTTTAAAAATGTTTTTCTTTCCATCTCTCATCTCTTTCTCTGTTTTGCTCTTTAAAACCACTTGATCAGGGAGGGAGAGGTGAGCACCTCTGAAGGTGGAAAAGGTCAAATCTGATGCCCATTAATACATTTTCGTGCAAAGCGGGCACTGCTTGAGGACTATCTATCTGATTATTTTGAGATTAAAGATTAAAACCACCACATTTTATTGCCAAATAGCCAACAGGAGATAATTTGTCCACGGGGCTAGAATTGGACTCATGGTGAGATTTCCCACCATAACTCCTTCCTCCATTAACTGTCATAGGCGTAAAATGTCTTAAAACAACCCTGGGGAGTCTGCGACTTGACTCTGTGTTGTTGTATGCTGAATATGAACCAATCGGAAGCTGAAAATCTCCCTTTCACGCTGCAATACTGGGAGGTTTTCTCATTGTGACTGACACTTGAGAACACTAATATTCCCTGTCCGATTATAATCCCTGTAGTCGACCTCATTAGCCAGGCATCCGCACTGAACCCTGGCTGAGTAGGGTCTAGGAGCTCGGCTGTCAGTCAACACCTTTTTCTTCAAACAAAGGGCATCAGGGAGTAATGATCCGACTTGTTCTCAGTGGAGCTTTTGAACAGCGTGTTTTGGAATTTTTGTAGACTTATGCATGCAAGCATGCATGCATTTATGACACTTTATCTCAGTGATGAAATGTTTTGGACACAAATCAAACAGCAATACATTACACACATGTGAAAGAAATGGAGAAAATTAGAATAGGGCTCTGAGTCAAACAGGATTTTTAACTTCAGAGTGCAGTAATCTTTCTTTATCATTCTCAGAATATGCGGTTTAGAAAAGAGCGCAACTTTTGAAAATCACTTGTAAAACTAACCACACATCTATTTAGGGACTGCACTCACATGCTATTTTGCCCTGTTTACTGACTGTGGCCCTTATTTCACTAAAATAAAAGTAAAATAAAAAATAAATAAAATAAAAAACTTATTAAAAGATTAAAAACTACAATAATACTGCGCCCATTAAAAATCATGCCAACTTTAAACACATCACATTGCCTTCATTTCTTAGACGTGTTTCTTAAACATCACTTGGATGTTGCTGTTACTGTCACATTACATTTTTTGTATTAAATTCAATAGTCTACAATTTAGACTTTATTTGCGTTACAAAGGTGCTTCAGTTATCTGCACACCAGGTAGATAGAAAGAAGGGAAAAAATCAAACATGTTTTTTTATTTTCTTCTCGTGCACATTACTTTAATTGTTATTGTACAAAAGGACAAAAACACGATGGTAAAGTTCAAACTGCATCCAGAACAGAAACAACTGTATATATATACTGTATTGCTAATAGAAGTCTGGCTCTTCTGCACACACTGCATGCTAACACAAATCCAGCCAAGAACACATAATGATGATGAAGCTACGTGTGTGCTAACCCCAGCCCAGCAGCCAGACCCTGAACTTCAACAGGTAGCGATGAGTCTCCATTTCTACCTGTTCATGCTTCTAAAGTAGAATTAGAGTTATTGTAGATCTCTACCTTACAATATAAATTGCCTTGAGGTGACTGGTGTTGTGAAATATTAATAAAATTGAGCTAAACTTAATCACTGCGGCGATCACTTTGAAGTCTCTGTAGGCTGTTTTTTTTTTAGCTTTACTTTGTATTGTTAGCTTTCTGTTCATTCATAAAAACAAACAAAAAACAAAGACTGCATGTCTGTACAATAGGATAGGGATTTGAGTTGGTGTGTGGGACTGTAGTGTAGCCCAGCTAGAAAAAAAGAGCAGTGGAAAGTAGTTTTTTTCGTGTATGATGTAAACAATTTAGTCATTTCTTTTTCTTTTATGTTTAACGGAAGATGTGGACAAATAAGATTATCTGTTGTCATTTAACTTGGCCAATCAGCAATGAGCTTCCAGTGACCCTTGCTGTTGACCTTGATCACATGATTTCCTGTGTTGCCATTTCGTTCCTGTTCATACAATGCCATGCGCCAGAGAAACTAATGTTCCCGAAGTTGAATCGCTAGGAGTTAAAAGCAAGTCTGCTGCAGTTGTTTTTGGTCGTTCAGAGTTTCACCCTGTCAACGGTCAGGTTTTTTTGTTATCTGGTAAAAGGATGACTCGACAGACGGACCCAGTCTGAAGCAAGCCCCATCGAGGAGCAGTGATTCCACAGTTCCAGTTAACTGGATGGCGAGCCAACCCAAAATTGAATAGGATTTGCCGAGGTTTTATTGAAGCCAAAGTTTCGTTCCCATCGAAGCTTCAGATACCTGCAGGACCACGAACTTTCTTCCTTCATCGGAGTGTGGTAGGACAAACATTAAACAAACTGAACGGGCCCCAACGATCCCTCAGTTATCAGACATTAATCACTCATACAATTGACTCAGAGAAAGCTGTATGCGCGCACTTTTATTTAGTTTGTTACTTTGGGGGAAATATTTTGTATTTTATTTTATTGCTTTCATTACAATTGTTGCAGCTGCTGTGTGTCAAATATAACAAATTTGTGAACAGTCTATTGTGCTGTGGTCTCTCCTTATTGGTGTTTATACCTTGGGCTCCTGCCGATCCTAGATCTTCTAATACTGGCTAGTGGGAGTTCGGTCATTCTTAATAATAATTCGTAAGTTTGGTTACAGTAGCCTCAGTTTTATAATGTTAACTGGTGATAATGTGAAAATGTGATTCAGGTCAGAGTAATGAGAAAGTAATTTAACTAACAAATTACTTTCTCCGGCAAGTAAGTACTACTAGATGAATGAAAGAAAAATTAAAAGGGTTCAGGGCAGTGGATGCTCATATACCTTTACAAAACCATCCTACAGGCCTTGAAACCAACTGGTGACCCTGACAATCACCAGTTACTGGAGAAAAACATGTATTCCCCAATGGTTTGACTATTGGTTGAAGGTGTTGCAGTTTGCATGTTCAGTTTCACTGCCACTTGCAGACAAGTAAGGGTCTTCCATACAAAACTACAGGAATGTGCAGCAGCAACTAGCAACAGAAGGAGCTTTTTGGTGCATCACTTTTTTGCGACCAAATTCACCCAAGGGCAGCAAGCCCCTCCCACAACTGTTCACCAGCCAGTATACAGGGCATATGATTTTTCCCTAGCAACCGATGGCTACCAGGCAGTTGCCAGTCTCGATGCCTGTGCGACCGGGCCCATAAATAGACACGGTAGATGTCGGATGTCTGATAATATCAGCTTGCTGAATTATAGTCATGCACTTGGGCTGCTACCTGTGGCTGGAAAACCTTGATGCAGGCATCTTATTAGATACTCGCAGCTTGTTGGCTTTGCAACAGATGAACCAGAAAACATCTCAAGGTTGACTAATTGTTAATTGAAAAACAGTTCCAAAAAGAAAGTGCACGGTCAAGACTCAACGTCAGCGCAGCAAACTTCTTGAATGTGTTCTGTGCTCTTCTTGTTCTAACAAGGATGCACATTGTGGCAAGAATGAAAAGCATGTTCCACAGGGATGACTCAGGCTATGTCACTCTGTCACACCATTTCTTATGCTAGGAGCTAACTGACTTGACACTGAATAACAAGCATCACAAGGTTTATGATGCTGATATTGGGAGAAGACAAGCAATGGTTGTAACATGTTAAGTTCACAATGTAAACACATGAGACTGAAAAGATTCCCAAACTTCCTGTACCACTTCGTTGTTTATATTTGATTAACAGCATCCTCTATGACGTTTTAAGATTATTTCACATTAAATATTTAAGTTTTCACATCGAGTTTTCCAGTTCCAGTTTCATTCTGCTTGCAAGACGGCAGGTTGAAACTGAGAGTACTGTGGAAATACATCTCATTTCAAATAAATGTTTATATTATTGCAAATCCAAAGGTTAAGCTCCATTTGAAATTTGAAATGCATAATTGTTCTACGGATGTTACATTGACGTCAGTAATTAACAGGGTCGGCAACAGACCAACTCTGACAGGAGTTCGGCTCATGTCACTTTGCAATTTTTAAAATAAGTACTCACAATTACAACCAAACATACACAGCGGACACAATGGGCGAAAGTCATAAAAGAACTTGTCTTACGTTGCAGAAGCAAACCTGGAGACAAACAGTGGAGACATTTTATTTCGGAGCAGAAGTGGATGAATGAAGTCACCACACACTAGGGCAGTCGACTGTGAGTGCACAATATCCTCAACACATTTTCATTTGTTTTGCAATTTTTGAGTAGCCTCGTGGATTAAAAGTAGCTGCATAAGCTGATCAATGAATGACCTATTTTAAGTGTGAAAGAGCGATAAAGGGTACTTCCCAAAGACTGACCTGCATAAGCCGATCCGCTCAGTGTCATGCTGTTTACATGATTGCTGCAAAAGCCTTAAATTACTATGAACTGATTAGTTAAGCTGAGCTTGCACTGCAATAACTTATCTGCTTTATTATGAATCAGTGTAACACATAGTTGAAGTATATGAGTGGAATTTAGCTAGGGCCTGGACCATCGAGGCCCGTCCATAACGACAATCCTGATAATAAATAATAAACACAAAGTCCACAGGCAGGCTCATCCATCCTGAATTATATTCATGAAAAACCCAAAAAAATAAACAGAAAGTTTCAAATATACCTCTCATCTGAATTTTTTATTTCACCTGATTTAAAGCTGTAGTGTTTTCAAAGTAGTAACTTTATATTTGACTGTAAGTTATGTATTTACAGGATATCTGTAAACTGTGCTAGTGCTATCATCTACAGTTTTGTCTCTTATTTTTAAGACTGATTTTTGGGGGGGCTAGTTGGGGAAGAACATGTATCAAATCAGCTACTCAGGACATTTGTGCCCATGTGATATGTGCCCTTGCCACTCTCCTAATGGGTAGCCCAGTTTTCTCCCTAACTTCCTCCCCTGAGGCCTCACACAATGTAATTCATTGTACATAAAGCTCACATTAATGCAAGTTAACTTACACGTTCAGGTTGACATCCTCAAAGAATGCAATAAAGCCTCTACTTTCTATAGTCAAAGCATTAGCTGAATTCCTCGAGGTTCAGATTCTGGACAAAGGTTGGATTGAGGTTCCTTGGTGAACTTCGGGCTGCCTCTGTGTATGTCTCTTCATTCATCCACCCTAGACCTAACCCTTTTACACCGCTTTAAGCAAACACATCAGCATTTAAATCACGCGGTTTCAGAGCCCTTCAGTCTACAACATGAAGAGGGAGAACCTATAAAATGATGCCGGCTACAGGCAGCCTCGCGCTTCAAAACACAGAGCTGCCAAAGTGATTTACGGCATTCTCACTTTTCCTCAGGGTGACAGCGGAGACGAAGAGGAAGACTGATTCGGGCCTTTGTGAGGTCTTCTCATAAAAGGTTGAGTGATGAGACCCTGACTGCTCTCATAACATTCCTTTTGGTGTTTGGGTAACACAGCCGCACAGAAAACGATACGCCATTTACGCCATTTGCAGTGTCACCAAACACTGATGCCGTTCACCATCCCTACGCATCTAAAGTGGATTTTCATGGGAAATTCACAGAGCTTTATGGCTTTAAGCTGAGATGTATACATAAAACAAACAAGACTAATTCAATAATCTCAATTTGCTGCATTCTCTGTGGGCATTTTGTAACTTTATAGCTCAGCAGTGTTGAGGAAACTGTGACAGTGCCAGTCCTCCTTTGATATGAGAGAGTGTCACAGACATGAAAAACAGACAGACGATAGACAGATGGGCAGTCTGAGTGTAAGGGAGCTTTTTTTATGTATCTATGTGCAGCTTGAACCCATTTCTCCTCTACAAACAGACATAGGAGGCCGGCACACACAGTTATGTTAATATCAAATGCTGCAATGCCTGTAGTGTGGCATGGTGGGCTGCTCCCTATTCCCTCATGCCGGAGCATTCAACATAGCGCTGCTGGACCGCCGCCTGGGAAACAGATGGCAGGGAATAACACTGTCACCCACCCTGAACACTGACATCCTGGGCCAGGCCTTGGCCATGCACTTTGCTATCTGTGTGTCTGTATAGCCTTTGAAATCCCCCCCACTGCCCGTTATCCTCGCAGACCCATCGTCACATTAGGAGATATACATGAGTGAAACTGACTGGAGAGCTGAAGCTCATTAGCCAAACATAAGCTTCTATTTTATGAGTATGTTTGCTCAGTGCTGTTTGAGGGTTACTGCTGGTTGGTGTTGTTTTGGATTTAGGACAATGGGACTAATGAGCATAAGCCATAACCCCATGTGAGCTCCTCAGGAGCTGAAGGAGGAAGACTCGGGTCTTCCTACTCTCTGTCTGGATTTAAAACAATTAGATAAATAACTAGTTAAGAGGGATCAATTGGTCCCAGGATAAAGACTAACCAGAAATGATAAAACACTTTAGATTAGAAAAAGATTACAAAGAGAACATGACGTTCTAACACTGAAACAAGCCTCCTGAAATAAGCCTCCTTACATTTGGTAATTTGGCTTATATCGGGCTAATTTACCTTGGTAAAGATCTCATATGCTGGTATGGAATAGCTTAAGTCTTTACATGTCTGCATTTTGATATTTTTGGGATTCAAATGCCTTGATACAGGGAATTAGAAGGAAAAAACTAAACATACGCTGAAATGCGTGTAGCATAACATGGTCTATGTTATACTAGACCCAATTGGTTATTTGCTATGCTATAATTAAGCAAAGAAAACTGAGGGAGTGCTTTCAATTCAAGAGACAGCCTCAGAAATGGCAAGAGAAAAAAGGTATCTTACAAATGATTTGGATGACTAAATAATCATTTTAAGCAAATATCTTCTTTTTTAGGTGATCTTTGGACTTGGTGGATAAGGTGTGGATAGATCAGTTGGATTAACTGCAAGAAAGGTGATACGTTTTATTTCTAATATGCACCGATTGATTTCTTTATATCAGTAATAGATATGTTATAAATCATTTTATAAACAACTTAAATTTTAATTGTAATGGTAAGCTAGCTCACTTTGAAGTGTCCCTGTCATATTTTTTGTAGTGTAATGGCTTTAGATTACAACACTCAGTAAAGAGATTACTAAGCTCGACCACGAGTGTTAAAATGACCCCAGACGTACCAGCAAAGTCTCGCACCAAACAAGTAAGAAGCAGACACAACACTGAGTTTAACTGGAGCCATAATTAAAGTTTCTCTGTCAGATGTTCTCCAGAACAGGTTTGGGAAACCATCTTTCCTGAATGTTGCTTTGTCTCGTTCAAAGACAGAAGCAACAGCATGGATCCTTTTTAATACCCTCACCTCACCCCCCACCAGCATTTCTAATCAGGTTGGCAGGAAGTGATTTGATCTCGGTGAAAAGCAGAGCATCTGAAAATCCAATAGCGGACATGAAGTGCTGCCCCGGCTATTTGACCTTGTGTGTTCCTGCTGGTTTTGACAGTGGGAGATCTTAACAGCAGGTGTTTATTTTTTCACTCCTAGCACTTTTAATGCCCTATGGAAACAAATTCATCTGCCTCCTGTCTTGTGATTTTTGTCTGAGGCCACAGAGTCAACAGGTAAACATGGACTACTCTGAAGAACAATGTGACGGGCTGTTGTCTTGCAGGTTTGTGAAATGTCACAGCCCAAGCAGTGCTCGGATTCAAAGTCCACTTCTAGCCAAGTAGGGGTCAAAGAATCACAAGTATCTTCGGGAGTTAACTGAGTGGACTAGCCAAGATCAATGAAGATTTTGGACCAAATCTTCACAATTTTTGTCCAAGGAGTTCTGTTTTTTTTTCTCCAGTTAAAATAACATCTGATTTTCAGTCCATTTCTTCAACAGCTTATCTCCCTCAATCTTCTTAACTGTGAATTCTTCTCCATCCCAATCCAAAATGACGACCAATTTACTTATAAACTGGCAGGACTCTCTCCCAGAAAGGTAAAAAACAAGTCCCAAGTTAACAGTTTTCAACCAAATGACAAAAACTGATATCAGAAGTCTCAAAAACACCAGCAGACAAAACACAAAGAATGATCACTGACTCTAAGTGAAAAGGAATGTGAAATGTGGTTGTGTCTGTATGAGTTGGCTGAACAGACTCTTAACTGTAAAAAGTAAGAGAAAAGTTTTCCGGTTAATGAAAAGATACCACACACGCAATCTGGGCACACTGACTCATATGGTGAAATGAAGGAATTTCCAAAGTTCCACTTTTGGTCAAAATCAGACAAAACAAACTCCGGATGGTAAAATGCATCCCCTCTGACCAACAGAGTAAAAAGTTAAATATAACACCTCTGATGAAATTTAAGGCTGCCAAGCGGGCCGTTGGTGAGTTTCCTTTGATTAATATGTATATATACATGAACAGTTCTGAAGGGTTATAGCATGCCTTCTCATGAAGGTGACTCATATTCATACCTGCCGCTTTCACTTCCCAGTCGGCGTTTGAACCTTTTCAGACTCACTCATAGTGCAAAGTGTCAGAATACCCCAATGGCTCCATTTTTCATTTTCCTTGACTGGAGACTTTGCACCCTCTTAAACCTGTGTGTGTGTGAGCTGTCACGCCACAAGTGAGGTCGCCCTCACCTAAGAACCGCCAGACCACCGAAAGTGCCCTTGACTGAAAAATGCTATGCCCTGTACTGAAACCACCGGGGGAATGTCAAGTCCAGACCGTTTTTCTGGAGGAGTCTTCCCTTGCCACCATGGCAGGTGGCTTCACATCTGGAAGCTCCAGCTGCAGGAGAACGTGGATCCGGAAAAACAGATGTATGAATGCTGCGTGGCTTGTGGAAGTCCTCATTATCCACATCTTTCTAGAGGAGCCTGCCTATTGAGGCCATTAATCCTTGGCTGTTTCAGGGGTCATGTGTCACTTCTGGTCCATCACTCCCTCGTCTTCCACGCCATCTCACCCATACACACACTACGTCTGACAGGCACAGAGAGAGACAGGCTTGTTGTGATGGGTCTGAGCCGGCCAAGCGTGAGGAGCCGATAGGATGTTTTCATCGCTGGGAGAGGTACACTGACAACAGACAGAGTGGTAACCTCAACAGGTCAGTCAAACTCATCTGCCATACCCACAGCTCCTCTTCAAATAGTCGCTGAAAGTGTTACAAAACCCGAAGAGATTTTCTGAATGCTCACAGCAGATTTTCAACACATACATACAGTACCTGGCAAGCAGCACGGTTTTAATCTCCAAGATGCAGACATCCAAGAAAAAAATCTAAATTTATTCCTCTTCTTTAACCTCACTAAAGCAAAGATGCTCTTCCAAACGTATTCCCATGGAAAAACGTGGGATTTTTAGGCTATCTGTAACAGTAAAGGTAAACAGCGGTTCAAACGAGAGTGAAACATTTACTGCGGGATAACAAAAGATTCATCAAAGTGTCAACAAATCATGTGGGAGTGAAAAACTAAAGCTGTCACGAAGAGTTGATGCAGGTGGAATATGAGCAAGAGAAATATGAAAATATGTCATCCTTCGTCCAAAATGCTTTCATGAAACTTGTTTGAAGCATTTTGCAGTTATGAAGAATCATAGTTTACACAAAGCAATATGGAACATCATAATTAGAAATTATTTTAGTAAGCCTCTAAAAAGGTACGGCTGAGTTCATTATAAGGTCTGTTAGACAACAGAAATGCATTATGTACTAAAGATTATAATCAATGCTTCACTAAAGTTGAACTCCACACACGATAAGCAGTATCATTTGCTGTCCAGCTGCCTTAGTCCCTACTGCAGTCAGCTAGCTAGACTCTAATGAGCTGAATAAACTGGACACACCTTCATAGACTTATTCAGTTTGCATTTTCTTGACTAACAGGAACTATAAAGTGATATAAAATAATATTCAGACAGCTTGATAATGCAGCATCATCACTTTTGTATGCCTTTATTTCCTTAAATCCTGTTTCAGTGTCTTTGTTTTATCTCTGGGAATATATTTTTAGCTAATCCAGGCAAAGGACTAGCGAGCTTATGCCATAGCGAGGCATCTGTCATCCGTCCATCCGTCCACAGGTCACAATAATTGCTACACCTCCGACAGTATTAGTCACCTGAATTGTGCTCAAGGTCAAAGTCATATTTAGCGTTTTACAGGCAGTTTAATAATCGCAAGAAATGCTGCTTCTCCCTGGAGTATTAGTCAGATTTTAGTCAAACTTTCATCCAATGACTATTTAAAGCATCTTCACTGTGGTGCAGAAGTTCAAGGTCATATTTGTCACTCTCATGGAATTTTATTCCTCATCATTTTGTGCAATACAGTCAGACAGTGACGAAACCTATCACTTTCATTGTGTACTTCACACATTAGAATAACCTGTGAGTTGTGATGGATCATGGGCCAAATAAGCTACTACGTCACTGCTGTAATGCTTCCTCTGACAAAGAGTCTCTTTCCACAAAAACTCCATGTCCGTCACTTCAGGTGGCTGGGGAAAGCTATCATTAATACCAGGGAAAACAAAAGCAGTAACCTTGTTGCATGTTAGTTGCACAGTGAAACCTCTGGTCTCCCAGAAGGTTTCATAGCTGGGGGTAGACAGACCCTGCTCTTTTAAATTTTAATGATGTCATTATTCTATATCTATTGCAATATGCATTTGACTTTGTCCTATAATAAAGTTAAACTTGTTTATCTGGTCTAAGTACTATACCAGCTCTACAGTATAATACCAGAACAACTGCAATTTCTTTATTTGAAAGATAGAGAACTACAACAAAATGCAGCTATCAGTTAGAGTTGATCAAATCTGCTAAAGTTTAAGTCTTATTTAAAAAATTACAAGGAATTTTAAGCCCACCCACAGCTGAGATACACACACAAGCTACACACGTAATGATTAACATCTTGAGGCTAACATCACTTTGTTAATTAAACCATTTTACTACCAAAATAGAAAACCCCCTGAGGTACTATAGAAAATCGTGTTTTTCATTTTTAAACAGTTGCGCATCAGTTTTGTAGTAGAAACAATCCGTCTGGGGACTTGGATGAGTGAACCAGCTGTCCTTTCTGCCTCTTAAGCCCAATGTGGAAGTGCACAAGCACACATCTACCTCTCATGTGTCTTTCTGCTCCCCTGATCTCTCACTTGGTTAATGTGTCTGCTTGCAGAGAACAGAGTAATCTTACTTCGGTGTCAAAACGCAGCACATCCACTCTTATCCACCTCCACTCCCAAGTGTACAAGCTCCTGTCTTGGGAAACATGATATCACGTCAAAACAGTGGAGAAACAGAAATAAGTTATAGGCTGAAAGAGCCTGGGATCCCTTGAAAGTGCTCAGTGTCACAAAAAAAGGATGACAGTCCTCTGCTTTCATTTACAATACAAAAGGCAGCTGGTCTTGGCCCGTGAAACTCAAGATAATTGGTTTTGTTTGCAGAGGCTGAATCATTCTTCCATCCAATTTTTCACCACAACTGTGGCTCAATACTCCATGTTGCAAACACATGAGGTGTTTTAACAGACGGGAAGTATTATCTCACAGGCTCCTAGTTTTGGCTGTGCACCACACCATGCACTGAGCTGCACGTAGTCAATGAGTGAAATCTTACACTGACCTCCTGCTGTCATTACTACAGCAGGCATAAATCTGTTCTGAAGTTATAATTTCACTTTTCATATGAGGAAGGAAAAACATTTGTGTACTTTAAAGAATCGTAGAATCTTATATTTGTGAAAGCAGGATATAAAATTCAGGCTGCTTTGATATCTAAGAGCAGACATTTCTAACAGACACCCTGCTGATGTGTTTCCCATCTAGTCCTAAGCCATGGCTTAAGACGGGATGGTCCTGCTCGCTTTCACAAAAAATACCTCACGTGCTGAGTGAGCTGTTACATTATGATGTAATTCGCTTTGATAAGCTGGAGGGGCTTTAAAAATCGTAAAACGTCCATACACTGAAAATACATCATAATAAAGGAATAAAAACTAACCTTGTTTGCTGCTGGAGATCTAGTGTCAAAAGTTTTACAGATGTTGGGCGCCAGGTTGAGCACTGAGCAGGCGCCCATATGCCGCAGGGCTCAATGCAGTGGACCTGGTTCAACCCCAAAGTAAGATTTTCCGGTGCTTGTCTTTCCCACTTTCTCTCCTGTTTTCCTGACTTCCCCTCACTGCAGTGTCTAATAAAGGCAAAAAGCCCCCCGAAAAGTTTTACTGATGTCTTCTTTTAACTAAACCATCCAAGAAGTTTGTCATTCTCGGCACTAATTACCAGATTTGTCTGTCCTCCAAAATATCTTAACCTCTGGTTCCAAAAAACCAACATGGTGGCAGCTACAAGGTAACACTGAAGATTCAAAATTAGAAAAAAATAAATAATTAATGTTAATGTCCATCTTTCATATTCATTTTATGGTGCTGACGCCTTGCTCAGCTCTCTTGGATAGATCAGAGGTTTCAACAAGGCTGCACAAAGTGTGTAGCTGATGTGGAATTACCCAGTGTGTTGATCCCTTAAACTCCTTCATTAAAAAAGCAATTTTAAATCAATAACGTATATTGGCTTTAGAGCCTTTATTTTTTATGAAAAGATGATTAACAAGTACCAATGTTACCAGGAGGTATAATACCAGCACTTCCAGCACTAGTGTTTCCTGTGCTTGTACGTGTCTTTCTTCTGCTTTAGCAAGTAAGGACACAACACTGCAACACTTGCACATATATGCTGTGGAAAAAGCTCGGTCAGCACAACTCTTTGGTGTTAAGTTGTAACACATGTAATAAATGTATAAAACGTTCTGTTAGCTCATTGTGTAGATAATCCATAATTATATATTTTTAATGTGAGTCAGTTTTTTAAAAAAAAACAAAACGTAGTAGTGAAAAAACAGCGCTTTGTGTCAATTTATTGTTTATCTGTTACTTAATTACTTTGTTATAGCATGAATGGCCAAGGTGAATGTCTTTATCAGCAAGAGAAGCTGTAACACGTTCGAAAATGCAGTTAAAAGTCCCAAATTTATGCCTTTCTTCACATTTTCCAAAGCTGCCCAGTGGGCCAAATCGAAGTCTTTGATGGACCAGTCGGTCAACATGGTAACATCACTCGACATGACATAGCTTAAAATGACATAACAACAAAAACACACCAAAAAAATGCATAATTGAGGAAAATTAAAATGTGTAAAGAGGCTGTTATACTGCTAACCTTTATATTTTGATTCACAAAAAATAAGAAGCATTCGAATCTCACTTTGACTTACTGCCCCAGGTGTTGCTTAACGCACCGACACCCATGCTTTTGAATAAACGTTAAACATTCTGGTTAGTTGTCATTTTACTTGCTCTCCATGTGTTTTGGAAGATTCTGCTCAGGAAATTCAGGCAGAACATTAATGCTGGTCATACATCAGCTGCTCGCTGCTGGATTATCGGAGAACATCCTAAGAAGCAGGCATTTGGCGCTTTTCCAACTCATGAACAAAGAGCGGCCTATCTCTCCCTCTGCTCGGGCAATGCACTTGTTAAACTCTGCTTGACGTTTGTCGTTTTTGGCTTCTTGTTGCCCATTATCGCACTGCAACCAAAAACTTTCACCTTGCCTTTTAAATGCCATTTCTCTCTATCTCTCTCTTTCTAACTTGCTGGTCACAGTTAGAAGCCAGCCAAGTGGGACTTGGTCAGTAATTGGAGTCTCTGCAGTGACTGCCTACAGCACAGCTCCAAACGATGCACTGGGGAGGCTTCCCAGGGAAAACTCAATAAGCTCTTCACACTTAAGTGTAGTCATCATTAGGATTTTTCCACTTTAGTGAACAGTACAAGACTTGTTGGCATCACCAACACGTAGGCAAAAGTAAGGAAGTGTTCGCATTGTTTGCTTTTGGGTGTATTTCTTTCATTGTTTCTCTATTTTAAAAGTGTCTTCATTCATTTCCTATTTCAGGGATTTGTCTTTTTAAAAGTGGGTCAAGGTTCTTTCAAGCCACAGCATTGTTTTTTCCCCAGTCTACAGTCATTTATACACATTTACATCAAACAGAGGAGGACAATCATTTGCAACCAAAAACACATTATTCCTGCCATTCTGTTTATTTCCACTTCCACTTCTTTGGCAATAACAGTGATGTGTTTAAAGTTTAACATCAACTGCATACTTGTCTGACATGCTCTGCTGCAGAGGGGTTACTGACTGAGCAGCACTTGAGTAATACAGGGCATTAAACGGTGATGCCCCTTTTCCACTTTAAGGATTATGTGCTTACTTCAGAGCCTACTGGGCAACAAAGTGGGACCATAAACAACGTGTTAATTGCAAAAGATGGATTCACTGCCAAGTCAGCAGTATGGCTGTGCTCCTGCTACTCCTCCACAGAGGTCTAACCCCCTCTGGCTGACACAGAAAACAGTCTGCAGGTTTTGTGTCAAGGAAAAAAGATGAAAGAGAATCGAGTCCAAACTGCTTTTCAAACATTTATATTGTTCTGCCTCTAGAGATCTGTCAAAACTCTGGAAAGTGAGATCAGGTCTCGGCTCTGCAGAGAAAACTGATCCCGTCGGTGCAGGTAAAGCTCCCAGGACCGTAAGCGCACGGTAAATTTCAACCTTAAGATGCTGCTTCTGCAGCCCAGCATATATGGCATGACAACCAGACCACACCGTGCATCTCGGCTGGTTGTGATCATTTCCTGATTAGGAGCCCCCAGAATTCAGACCCCTCTCACACCTGGTAAGGCATGCTGAGAGTCCTGACACGCAGGCGCTTGGGTGACAGTGTGATGTATTGGTAAGTGATGAAACACAGAGGCTCCGTGACCCCACAACAAACAGTGCTGCCTCCCCCTCAGGAGGACTGAATGCATTACCTTCAAAACCTTCAGCCTTGGAAAGATGTCAACACAATGTAGCAGAACTGCAGAGAGTGTTGCACATTGCTAGATTAAGTCTTATTTGCTTTTCCAGTGCTGACAGTTTCATGTTTGTTATTAAGCAAAGGATGTTGGATGTAACACTGAGGAAAACAGAACTGAGCTGCTGGAATTCAAGACGCTTTCACTGCCTGACAAACACAACTCCCCATCTACAGTCGCTGGCTGCTGAAGGGCCCGTGTTACCTAATTAAAGCAAGAAGAGTGATGACTCGGTTTATCCTCAATGAGTTATCATATTCTGGACGTTTCACTATTGCATGACTCAGCTCTCCATGTTTTCCTCTAGATAGCGAGCTTGTGGCTCAGGCTTCCTGATGCGACAGATCCTGGCATGTTCACTATGGCGTCACCGCCACCCCCACCCCACATCATCAAGACACCAGGAAGCACAACTTATGAAACAGCCATGATGATGCAACACTGGGAGCAACGCTGCCTTTAAGAGTATAAACAAAACATTTGGCTGTGTGTAACTCCCCTCAGCTGAAGATTTAGAGACTGAATCTTAAGCTTTGCAGGAAGTGGTGGGCGATTGTTCAGATTTTTGAGGTGTAAAAGGAATGCTGCCTGTACAACATGTCTATAATTCACTGACTGCTCAAGCGCTGCTCTTAGTCTACATAATGTTTAATGAGCTGGGGTGTATTTAAACAAGAGGGTCAACCCAATCAGATTAATGCTAGCCGCTGATGTAGCATTGAACCGCAAAACCTGACATTAATCCTGAGGGTAATGTGGCCCTTCCTGTGGCTAATGAAATCTGAAGCTTTTAAATGGCTGCACCTAATGAAACTCTCTGACAGTTTTTGAATTAAGCAACCATGACTGCTGGGACTGCACTAAATAGCACACAGATGGCCCACACCAAAGTTCTGTCCACCCACCCCCATCATTGTTTGCCCTTGGGCTGCAGCATGTGATGCCATACCTGCTTGAGCACTAAAGAAGCCAAGGATTTGAAATGAGCAGGGAAACTTCGGCGCAGATTTCTACCAGCAGTGATGGATGCGAGTTTAAATTGAACTGTTGTTTATGGATACGTTTTAGGAAGCTTTTTCAGTGGTCACCGAATTAGACTGTGTTATACTTCACGAACAAGCATGCGCATGCACATGTTCAGTGTATTTTCCTTCTTGTTTAAACACATTTTGCACTGTTTACGTGCCAGATTTTTGTCAGATTTTAAGCCAACATGTAAGGTGCTCTAACACGTCAGCTGCAGCTATATTTTAGCTGCTGACAGGTAACATCCATGTCTGACAAATGTGCAAAGTCCTCATGAAGAGGCTGAGGTGATGGTGTCACACTTTCAAGTGTTGGTAGTCAGAACATCCTGGTTCAGGCCCCATTGGGAGTTTTGTGTTTTGCACTTACATACTATATGCTCATTTTTTAGTGTCTATTGGGTTCAGGTGGTGCTTAAAACTAGGTTAAGGTTAGGGTCACACAACAGTAACCCTGCTCACTGACGAATGATGTGTTAGAAGTCACAGTTCACTCTGTTTTACAACACGCACATAGTTCTTGTGTAAATTAGCCATCCTAGTGGCTTTACAAATTGGTATTGTGGTTCGAGACCTTTGGTAATTTTGTATTTTGCAGCTTATTTTTGCTTTTTTTCTCACTTGCTCACTTTTAAACCCTTGCAGATAAGGGAGCAGCTGAAAACCTGCTTTCGCTTACTGATTAGGTTTAGGTACAAAAATGACATGATTAGGTTAATGAAAACATCATGGCTTAGGTTAACATATATCCCTTCATAAGAGTTATAATACAGTTATAATCATATTACAGTTTAAAAATAATGAGTTGGGAGCAACAGTTCAATCGCACGAATTAAATAAGCCATCCTATTGGCTACAACTGAGTGAAGTCATATACACCTGTTACACCCACTGGTGCAACTCCCGGCAACAAAGTGTTTCAGATTTTGACTTTTTTTTTTAGCCATCCTTTGAATGAATGTCCACATACAGTCCCGATCAAAAGTGTTCTCAAAGTGCAAGTGTTTCCATGAGGTGAGTGGGAACATTTCTCCAAGTGGGGAAGATGGCCCCACGACTGGCATCTACTGTCTGGAACTGTTGTCCATCCATCCCCAAAGGTATTCATTTGGATTTAGATCAGGGGAACACGCAGGATGGTCCAAAAGAGTGATGTTATTGTCCTGGAAGAAGTCCCTTGTCCTGTGGCCATTGTGTACTGTAGCGTTGTCCTGTTGAAAAACCCAGCCGTTACCACACAGACGAGGGTGATGCAACAGTCATGCAACATCTGGACATAGCCAGCAGCCGTTAAATGCCCCTGCACCTCCTGAAGCTCCATTGTTCTACTGAAGGCAAAAGCACCCCAGACCATTATGGCGGCCCCTCCACCTAGAAAATAGCCAGTAATGTTGGAAACCATCAGGACCATCAAGGTTCAATTTTTTCTCATTGGAGATTTAAACTTTCTTCTACCTTTCAATGTCCCATTTTTGGTGCTCTCTTGCAAAGTCCAAACGGAAAGTTCAGTGGCGTTCAAGGACACGAGACGTTTGAAGACGTTCTTTGTTTTTGAAGCCCTTCAGTCTGAGATGTCGTCTGATGGTTATGGGGCTGCAGTCAGCACCAGTAACGTCCTTAAGTTGGGTCAGAGATTATCCAGTGTCTTGACAGACATCCAAATGGACCCTTAGTGCTGGTGAAATTTTGGGGGGTCTCCCACTTGACTCTTTTGTTCCATAACCCTCAGGATCATTTAAGAAATTCCAAATGACTGTCTTACTGCGTCCCACCTCATCAGTGATGGCACGTTGCGAGAGACCCTGCTCGTGCAGTTCCACCCGACCACATTCAAAAAGGGAACGTTTGTTTTGCCTTTGCCATCAAAACGACATGACAGTGTGACTACCTGACAGAAAATGACACCGAATCCACATTTTGCACAGATTTAGCCTTTAAAAGGCACGTGGCCCTAAACTTTTGATCAGGTGTAAAACAACCTGTTTCAGTTTAAGCATCGTTTTCAATAAATTGCATGCTCAAAATTTCTTCTTGTTGCATGTTAAAGCTCTACTTGGAACCTTGTTAAGATCCAAACATGCAAAATATGATTTTTTTTTGCCATTTTTCAAGTGGCCTTAAACTTTTGATCAGGACTGTATGACCCAAGTGCTTTGTCTCCTCCTCAGCTGTCCATGTCCATGTCTGTTTCCTCTTTTTTGCTTCCCTATAGTGAAACACTGGATTGCACTATTTGCACATGCATCCCTTTTCAATCTGAGGACATGGCCGATCGATCTCCATCTCAGCCTGATGACCACGGTCTTCATGTCATTACACTGATGGTGAAGGTCACTGTTGGTGATTTTCTTTGGCCAAAAGATGCCGGATTTTTCTCAGGCATGTTTTGCAGAAAGATGACAACCTGTCAGCCATGCACTTGGCCATGTGCCAGCATACTGATCCGCACAGAAGAGTCGACAGGAAACAGCTCCTGTAGAGTTTCAGTTTGGTGCTGAGATTGTACTGGGATGATTTCCAGATGCCTTTCATCAATCTCATCCCCCCCCCCCCCCCCCACCCCCCAGGCTTTGCACCTTCTGTTCTTGTTAGTGACTTTAACTAAACAGTCTTAATTGAAGCCCAGAAAATGAGAATGACTAAGATTTGTTCTGCTTACTTTCTAACCTGTTTCTTCTTTTTAACATTTTTACCTTTTTGGTAACTGGTGAAGAACAGAGTATCTTAAAACTACAGCCAGGACCATACACTCCTCTAAACCTATTGTGGTTTTGTGGTATTTCTCAAGCTGCTTCTGAGCACATTTTTGGATCTGGTGGGCTGTTTCAACCTTCAGGGGGAGGGCTGGTGCCATTGGGGAGTCAAATTGACTTGAAATAACGTTCAGGTGGACGTCAAGATAGCATCCACATGAATGCCAAGCAGAACATTACATTGTTTAAAATGACACGTTTTTCACTTCAGCTGTCAGTAGATTTAATGTTGTAAGTGATTGGTGAATAAAAATACCTTTTTCGCCAACAGTAAACTGCAGGACTGACGGATCCTATTTCATGTTTCTGTTGTCAGCAAGCCTTCTTTATATGAATGTCTGTATTTCACTGTCCAAGTTATACAGTAAGAAAAATACACATGTAATTTATCTCCTGCAGTTTTGCAGATTTTCTCCACACAGGTGTTTGGATGTTTTCCCCAAAATGTCAAATCTTTACTTACTAACCCTGTAAGGGAATATCAGATTTATAACTTGATTTCCAGTAATGACATTACCCAAGATGAAGTGATAAAACTCTTGAAATAATAAGGGTTTAATACATGAAAGATGATACTGTAGTATTTCTTTACTACCACTATACATTTCTGCAATCAAATTATTGTTTTGCATTGTCTTTAGTCGCGATGCCAAGCAATCTGCCATTTTTAACAGACATTAAATCCAGCCATGCTTGTCTATGGATAGTTGAGCTTGTCACAGCTGGACCTAAACATGAAATCTGAAACCACATAATTGGCTATTTGATTGCTCCAAATATGTGGTGCATGCAATCTTCCAAAACCAGATAAACCAATTAATTTACAAACTGCCAACCACAAAGAAATCTGACTTTTTCTGAAGCAGTGCCATGGTGAATAAACAGCTGCATGAAACAGCTCAGACTCATTTCTTTCATGTGCAGCAAACAAACCATTCCAGCAACCCACAGAGGCACAATTCGACTGCTGCCAGGGGAGGCAGAGTGTGAAAATGACTTTATATGGCTTGAAAACGCGCCACAAAACCATAAAATTGAGCTTTGAGTGATATCGGACGAGGATGTTTTTCCCAAAATCTTGAAAAGAGGCCTTTTATTCCTCTGCCCAGAGCTGTTTTCCTTTAAGGCAAATCTTTGCTGTTTAGAAAGAATCTGAAAGCTATAGATATCCCCCCCACTGGGCGTAAAACCACACATCCCCAAAATGTTGACTTTTCATGCACGGTTTCACAAACCTCTCAAAAATTGAAAATGTGATTTTCAAACAACAGCAGCATCAATTTCATTGCACTTTATGCTTTGAAGTGTCACTAAACAAGGAGCATTCCAGGCTTATCTGAGCAGAGGAGCCTCCCACATCGAGTTCAGGCTCAATGTCCAGATAATGAGTGAGCACTGAGGGGCCTGACTGCTCATTTGATCACAAACATATCAGGACAAGTGGGGCAAAATGCTTCAGCAGCCAACTCTCATTTAAACCAGCTGGAGGGGTGATCAGAGAGGGGAATGTGCTGCCATATTGGACACCTCAACCCACCAAGCATCATCCACTGTTTTCCCATGGTAACTGAGTCACCTCACCACCTCCTCTGATTTTTCAGGCAGAAATATCGGAGAGCAGTTGGTGCTGAAATTCAAACATGCAAAGAGCCGAAGCGGCCTGAAGCCACAAAACAGTACTCTAAAAGAAATAAGTTACAGAATGAGGGCAAACACTGGGAGATCATATTGCAATTTTTCCAATCTCTTCAGGACCTTTTGGCTTTGATTTACTTTTGACAAGAGAAATGTTGACACAACATGCACTGGAATAAGCAAATCTGAGTATTTACTGAGTGCTACATGGTTCCAAACACCAGAATTTTTTTTGAATGAATGTTTAAACATATTGTCTAAAGGTTGACTAAAGAGGCTTGTGGTGTACCTTAAGTTACACTATACTGGTTGGATGGCGTCTGTTTAGCTTGAGAATTCACAGCAACAACCACAGGAAATCCTACTGTTTGTGTGTTACGTTTCCAGTGACCCTGCAAAGCTTAAATATAACTTCTTACCTAAATCCAACAGATTGCTTTCAGATAACCTTTTGCCTTGGCTAAATAGCTTGTGCAACTGCTAACATAGACAAACATACACTACTGTTTAAAAGTCTGGAGCCACCTTTCATTTTGCTAGATTTTGCTAGGGAAATGTGAAATGGGGGCAGCAACGTATTGAAACATGTGTAAACATAATAAGGCAAATACAGAGTTTGTGCAGTTGTAACAAGCTTGAAAGTCAATATTTGATATTTTCAACTGCCTTAAGTCTCTTAGGTAAAGCTTTCTTTAAGTAGTCTTCAGAAATAGTTCTTCAGGGAGCTTGAAGGACATTTAAAGCTTGTCTTTGGATGTCTATAGGTATGTGTATATCTATCTATCTATCTATCTATCTATCTATCTATCTATCTATCTATCTATCTATCTATCTATCTAGATAGATAGACTGTGAAACTGAGGACACTACATGCTCATTGGTTAATATCTTGTGACTGACAAGTTGTTAAAAACTTTTTTCTTATAATATTATCATATAATCCTCAAACTAAATGACTATGGGTTTGAAGTGCAGTACATGTCTACTGGTTCATCTGCAGCGTTGGTACTCTTCTGTAATGGTTTAACTGGTATGTTACTCATCTCTGGTAGCTGAAATCTGAAGCAAGAGAAACTGGTGCCAACTTATAGTACAGCCAGACCCATGAGATACCAGTGTGGTCATCAGTGCCATCACATCAAAGAGCTGAATGACCTTCTTAGAAGCACAGACTGTGCTGAAGTTGTGTGCTTCTAATTTGGTGCACTAATTTCCTTTTAATGTAACTCTCAAATATGATTCAGCTACTTTGATGTCCTTAAAATCATTGCATTTTTCAGTCTTTTCTCTATTCTCTAGTCAATTACATATCAACAACTTGATGCATTTAGGCATGAAGACATGGTCACGATGACCTGCTGAAGTTCAAACTTACAATCAGGATGAGGAAGATAGGAAAGGAAGAATTTAAGTGACAGTAGTATGGTTCTTGGTGATGGGTTGGCCCAAGCGTCTACTGTGATTGATCTACTTTCCTGAAAAATCATATAGAGGTTTTACAGAAAATGATATGAAAAAGATAAACTATTCAGTGAGTGGAAATTCTCAGGGAGAAGATATTGATACCAAAGGTTAGAGAGAATGGTCAGATTGCTTAAAGCTGATAGGGAGGCAAAAGTAATGCCATCCATCCATCCATCCATTTATTCATCTATCCATTCTCTTCTCTCTGGGAGGCCAGAATCTATGCAAGCTACCACAGAGCGAGAGGTGCTGTACAGCAGCGGTCCCCAACCTTTTTTGCACCATGGACCGGTTTATGTCCGACAATATTTTTGTGGACCGGCCTTTAAGGTGTCATGGATAAATACAACAAAATAAAACCAGTACCGGTACCAAAAAAAAGAAAATTTATTCATAACACACAAACAAAAGACCCAGGGAAACTGAGTTAATGATAAAAAATAACGATAAAAACCCTGAAAACCATAAATTTCACACCCAAGCCTCACCTCTCGTGGCCTGGTACCAAACGACTCATAGACCGGTACCGGTCCGTGGCCCAGGGGTTGGAGACTGCTGCTGTACAGTACACCCTGGACAGGCCACCTATCTGGCACAGCGTGCAGCATGTCACGAAGCTCACATCAATTCAAACTGGTGTCTTGAACATGAAAATTATTTCACTGTATTCAAATAGGCTCCACAGTCTCCAGATGACAATCGAACAGAGCACAATTAGGATGTGATGTAACAGAAAATGTGCATCGTGGTTATGCGAAGAATCTGCAGCAAGTGTGTGGTGCTATCGTGTGAACATGGACCAAAAAAACTGTATTAAGGTCTAGCTCTAATGAAGTGGCCGGCAAGAGTAGACGTGATAAACACTAACACGCCTACACCCACTGTGTAAAATGTAGCCATTTGTATATTTCATTTTAGATTACTGTTTAAGATAAATCATGTACAAAAGTCACATGTGATGGTGAAAATATGCTAAATGTGTTGACATCACAGGGCTAAAACTCTGAGCTCTGGTGTGAATGATTCAAGCCATCCAGTCTCGATATTTTAGAGTGGTTGTGTGTGTACATGTGTTTTTGCGTGATGGTGTGGAGAGTTGATTCAGAGGCATTAGCCATTTGTTGTGCTTTGTCAGATCTGATGCCAAAAAAACAAAGTCTGCCAGTTAGTGAAACCGAATAGCAGGAACTATTCGATTGACCCCCGACATAAGCTGAGGAGTTATGAGTGAATAAGTAGAAACCTCCCTCTTTAATAGAGCACATGCCTGCTTTAAATTTATGGGGTTGTGTGCATTCATAGATAAAAATGATGTGAAATACAATTCCTAATACCAAAAGCCTAGTTGCTATGTAACTCAGGGAGGTCAGGCGTTCCCTGTGAAGAGACGCCGTTTCTTCAGAGACGTCCATTCATCAAGTGCTGCCACCGTGCCAAAAGTACAAAGCACAGCATATCTTTTGTTGACTCCATTTCCCTTTTTGTTTGTCTTTCCTGTCTCTTTTCTTCTTTTAAACTCTTTTCAGAGTCGTATTTAACTTCTTTATAATAGTCACAACACAGTGAAAGGACCATATTTCTTTCCTTTTAAAGGCAGGAAGACTTTGTCAGCAGAGATGCATGAGCAACTGTTGTCCAATCAAATTTAGGATAAGGCCCATAAAAGCTGCGTCCTACTATTTGGCAGCTAATTAAACCAAAAACATTGAAAAAAATCATTTTAAGGAATATACGCAAGCTTTCATTCATCTGTCAGGTGCTCTCCATCTGCATTTCATTGGGGTACATATAAAAGCCTGTTTAAGGGGAGTCTAAGCTCATGTTGAGAAATGCCCTTCATCTACCCCTCCTGAGGCAGGTGGGGACTGGGGTGGCTCACATAAAACAGAAACAAATTCAGCTCGGGACACTTGAAGTTTTAGTCTGCCATAAAACATAATGTGCCATTAATGAAGTTGCCTTTTCTTGCCCCCTTTTTCTTTTTTTTGTTCATAACAATAGCAGCGAGGGAAACAGTCCCCAGATCTGCTCATGCTTTAAAGTCTGCGCAACCATGAATAATTTACTTTGATTGCACGTATCGGAAAAATAAAAAAGGAGTCTTTTTTTTAAATGAAGGGTTGTTGCTTTTTTTTTTTTTTTGTTGAAAAGAGCAAAGAGAATTCAGAATGGGGGAAGGTGACAAGACATCAAAGACAAGTCTTATACACGGATAAGAGACAAAAGACTTCAAAACACTGCCAGTTTCTAGGCTTTGCTCTTTATACCCCCATTTTTCTTCACTTCCACAAGTTGATAAGTTATTTTTCCTCCATTTATTTATAATTTAGGACACCTTTACTTAAATTAGTAAGTATTGAAAAAAAGAAATCAATGCATTGGACATTTGAGCAGCTTATTCTCCTTCATTTATTACCATTATATATCAAACTATTGTACTAATGATATGAATTACTAAGCTTTGCATGAATCAGTTAAATATTCCCATACCATCACCCAGTAGTCTTCCTGTTTGAGTGTATAAAGATTAATGCAGCATCTTAATGCAGAAAAGAACAACATCAAAAACCGGATACTGTCAAATATAAATGTGAATATTCCAGAGGTCACATCTGGATCTAAAAATATGAAACCAGAGCCAAAAACTGAAGGTCCCCTAATGACCACATGAGTCAGTCTCCATAGACTTACATGTTAAAATGTCCAGCACTTTTTATTTACACTTAGGTACAAAAAATTGATCTGCTTTCTGTGGCCGACCTCCATCTTGATTACGTCTGTGTCGTGTGCAATGTTTGAGGTTTTTTCAGTTGCTTATATCTTAAATATTTGGGGCCTTTTTTACAGTCAGCTCTGTTACTTTTTACATTTGTGGTGTTTCGTTTCTACACAGAGATCAGTACGCAATTTTTCTCAGCAGTGCGCACACATTTTCATTGAGTTTCTCTCTCTCTATTGGAACTGTTCCATACCGCGTTAATGTCTCTCAATATCTAGTTTTTAACGGGATTGTGTTAGTGTTTTAAATTAATGAGTGAATTTGAATATTGACTTGGTAATAAAGTTGGCACGAGAAAAAAGAGATGTGCTAAATGCTCTGTTTTGAGGGTTTTTTTCCCTACTCTTGGATCACATATTTCAACACACATTTCATCTGTAAAGAGGTTCAGTGCAGTTTCTTTTGATTTTCAGGCAGCCTAAAAAGTAATGCCCTTATAACAACAGTTAGCTGCTATCAAAAGTGCACTTTTCTTACTCCTTAAAACATCCCATGACCTGCATCGAGGAAGAAGAAATACGTTTAGTGAAAGGTTCAATGAGCCAAGTTCCGACAAGAGTTGATCTTTAGCTCCGTCAATTCGCAGTACAGACTAAAGCTTTGTGAGCTTTCAAAGACACCTAATGTCTGTTTTCAGAGTCTGTCTTCTCCTCCCCAAGAACATTTCCTTATCGCTCATCTGTCAAGTCACATTTCTCTGTCTTGAGCGAGACCAAGCCGTGGCATGCTCCGTCCCTGACAGTTAAAGAAAAATAAAATAGAAGAAGAAAAATAAAAAACATCATCTATAAGAAACAAATCGGCCATTTCCAAACTGCATGCCACTGTTCAGACAGATCAAACTTCTGATAACTGCGACAATATTGCAGAGGAAGAGGGCAGTTACCCACTTTAGATTCAACACCCTCTCCATTTAGCATGTTTTGACTCAGTTTGATCCTCTGCTACAATGAAGGACGGGTGGATGATTGCTATATCTTCTGCGTACTGAGGAAAACAACACTGCTGAAGAATGGTGCACTCAGGAGCCAGAAGATTGGTATGCTGAAGATCACGGGAGCGTGTAAAAGTCTGGCGTACCGCCATCGAGTCCCCTTCTGTACAGCACATACACATCAACAGCAAAGACATACAGTAAAGTTAAAGGTGAGGAGTCATACTTAAGAAAGTTTCTGTGCTGAAGAGGCATTCAGCAGAAGCAGGGAAACATCTGCCCCGAGGGTGATGTCAGACAGGCTGGTATCACCTGCCACCTGGAGAAAAACCCTCAGGAGATTTTTATTGCTGATTAGCTGGGGGAGAGTGCAGACCATTCAAAAGACTTCCCTTGTTTGTTTTTATTTTTTTTAACCATATCTATGAGGAATCTGTGCCTGACAGGACCATGAGGGTGCAAAGCCTGTTTTGTACATGCTTTGAGTTCAATACTGCAAACCAGAGTGGCAAATCCACATGTAATTTTCTCATGATTTGAAGAACCGCTCTGCGGCGTGAACAGATTTCTTTAAAAATAGACATTACGCAGGTGCAATATCACAGGATACAAATCTGCCCTCCCAACCTGCAAATCCACAGAGATGGAAGTCAGCTGACAGGATTAATGTGATTAATAAAAGCGTCGGTGAAAAGTGCTCCCTGGGAATGAAAAGTTGCCTTTTTGTCTGCAGGCAGCTCAAGGGACTCACAACATATCCTTCTTAGATCTGTTGGCAACTTTAGTTGTAGACTGATGAGCCATATCACACTGATTATAGAGATGTCTGAAAGTCACGCAACGCTGCAGCATTAGATACAAGGAAGGAGCACAAGTGAAAACTATTTGGAATCTCCCGATGAAAAATGTCATCGTTTCTATTATTTATTTTGATTATTTTGGATTTAAAAGTAGAAAAAGAGGAGGAAGATGAGAATTTAATTTGTATTTATATGATTACGTTTGTGTAAATTGCTTTATTCTCATGGGTTTCTGATTGTTCTCGTAAGTGTGCTTAGACTCTGACCAACATTAGAGGAGATAAACCTCAGCTGGTGTCCAAATTTAGTGATAAACAGACATGTCTGTTTGAATTTCTTCATAAAGAGACAGCCACTTGATGTTTCACTGTGTTATCTGCATGAAAAACAAGAGTTAAGCAGATGCTACGTTTCATCGTTACAGCAGTTCTTTATAGTTGTTTAATGACTGTGAGGAACTCAATTTCTGCAAGTATGAAAATACAGAAAATGCGCATTTGTGCAGAAGAATGAGGACCTGAAATTGGGGGGAAATTGCTGCCCTATCTTTCATGGGGCTTCAGTGAACCCTGAACACTTCTCAGTTAAATGTCAATGTGACAAATAAAGGCAGATAAGTTAATCCACCGAGCCTCTGATTCTTGACATTTCATGATACGGCGCGCAGGCTGCTTGAGGGAAGGATCACAAAACGAGCCAAACAGAGCTTAGACTCTTACAGCTCGCATCTCATCTTTGAAACGTCCTAATGAAGATGTCACACTTTCTTCCCTCCACGCTGATTGCTCCCAAGAAGCCAATTAGCAAACCGAACCTGATCTCACATTGACATGACTGTGACGCTTGTTATGATGGGGGTTTGATTTGTTTTCCTTTTCAGTAAAGGTGCGCTGCATCTGATAAGATGCTAAAGAAATGGAAGCGGAAGTGTTCGGTTCACTTTATTCAATCATCAAAAAAAACAACAACAATGCAAACAAACATCCGCAAAATTCATTAGCATTTCAGATATCTGGGGGCTTTATTTAGCAGCGGATGGTAAACAGGAAACACATTAATTGTGAATACAGCGAATAATGCAGCGAATCTTCTCTGAGATCAGGCGACCAATTTAGCCACAGCTGAGAGGCCACCTGTTGATAGTTCCTGCGGCACACGCTGACTTATCTTTGAAAGATACCTTCTCCATCATCCATGGAACACTTATCTTAGGAATGTCTGTCTGTTATTAAAAACTCAGGAATCAGGAAAAGTCGTCAGCAGTGACCGAATCCAGCCATCCACAGCATTCCTTCAACAAAAGCTTCCTGTAAACAGCCAAGTGTTTCCCGTGTTGAGGCACATGTGGAAGCATTGCTGCCCTCAGACTGTTGTTGCCAGCGCCGTGCTGCCAGGACTCGCTCTATATCGCTGGACGTGAGGCGGCAATCCTCCACTGGCACACAGTCCACTGATACACTCTAAGGAAACACCATCTGTTACATTTTCATTACAGGCTTTGCTTCAAGCTAAGACAATTAAAGCTAATAGAGTGCAAATGTTTGAGCCCATGCTGCCAACTTTATAATGTCTCGCATATTCTTATTACTATCCAACCTGCGTTTTAATGACAAGTAAATCCACAGTCATGAATTATGATCACTAGCATCTGGACTCTCCACATTCTGGATATCTGCTTCGGTTTCAGCCTTGATACCTATGTTAGCTGTTAATTTGAAAGAACTCCGCAGGCGGTTATCCTACATAGATTTGAAATGATCCTCGAATGTTGTATTAAATCAAATTCTGAATTACTCCTAACTACTCCTAACTACTAAGTGGGCTGGTAATGGCGCTATAATCCCCAGCATCTCTCATTATGTACAATTGGAAAGAATTGCCCATTCTTTCTGTCAATGATCAGTGAGCACTTCTGAGAAAATGTGGTGAACAGATTCTTTAAAGGCACTTGGGCGAATTATCTTTCAGCTAAAAAAAGGACAGGCTTGGATAAGCATCTTTAGCCCCGGGGGCTCGGCCACCCCCCGAGGTGAGAGGATTGCTTCACATGAAGTGAAGGCTTCAAGTGCTGCATGTAAAAATGGAAGGTGCTCTTGTTGTTGGATCTCAAGTGGGTGGCACAGACATGTTGCCCTCTGGGACCCGGGGCCTCGGGAAGACAATAGCCAGGCTGTGCGAAGCGGGAGATGTGGAGTTAGGGTCACGGGGCCCCTTTTCTCAGGTCTACACCACCGAAGTGACTGTTTAGTGACAACACATAGAAAAGAAGTTGTGTGGAGGATTATGGTGGGTGAGGGGTTGTCTCTGTAAGTCGTGAGCAAAGCAGGTCCATCTATCACGTGCAAGTGCAGTCCTTTGGGGGCTTATTGGAAACTAACACCACGTAAACAATATTTTACAAAAAAACTCATGTTCAAGATTAAAAATTAGCTTCATTCACTAATAAGTATTTTATCATTTAAAGGCTGCAAATCTACTGAGCGTTTATTGGATCCTCCTTGTTTTGCGCAGTATAAAAGATTGTTATAGGGCGGAGTTCAGCATTACTGTAGCGTTTAAATATTCTGTATGTATAATATAATACACACAAAATTTATGGCCCTTCCTGAATGATTTTATTCCCAAGAGTCTATGGAGAACGTGTCGCCTTCAAGTTGCTCTATGGCTAAACGCGATAAGAAAAGTTCTAGTGCTTGCTTACAGTTCTCACAATTCACAGCAAGAAATGCAACCTTTCCTGTTTATTGTCTGATAAACAGATGAAAAAAAATAAGTTGAGTTATTTTCTAGCCATGCAGGGCGTCGGCTCTCGTGCAGCTTTTGTTCGTAGAAAGAATATAATCTGTGTAACAAAATAAAACAAATGACTTCAGGGGTAGTGAAACAAATGCAAGAGATAGAATCAGGCAGAGTCTGATAAGTTTTTTCCTGCATTTACTCCAAAGTGTCACGGACGCTAACTTCAAACGGCACAGATGATTTAAGCCGTACCTTTGGCGAGACACGACTGCCAGGGCAAAGAATAGTATGAGGAAGAAAGAGCTATACAGCTGGCGGAGATACAAAAGCAGGAAAGCATGAACCTCATCTCACACCTTCCCTTCTTTCATCTACTTCCCCTTATAAGCTGGTATTTTGATTTGTGGATTCCTGGCAAGCAGCCCTTTTTGCAATTCAAAGACTTTTCAACAAGAGCATCTGTTTGGGTATTATCATAAACCTGCATGTGCCCCCCACCACACACCCTTCACCTCCCTGCTCCTCCCTCTCCTCCTTCCCTTTTCTCTCTCTCCTTCTCCTTCATCAGCCGTGTGCACTTGCATGTTTGAGGAAAAGGGGTGGAGATGGTGGGTGATGATGGGGCAAGGGGGGCTTTTCCGTGACCCACAGAGTCAATGATACATAAGCCACATGACCAACTAGTCTCCTTATCCAAGGCAAACAGGAGTGACACACACACACACACAGACACGCACAGAGGCACACCGACAGGCAGACCCGCAGGCTGACTTTCAGCGCATTCACAGCTCCGCTGAACTCACGTTGCCGTTTCTTTGACAGAAGAAAAGAAGAGATTCACGTTCACACACCTCCGTGGGAGAGCTCAGATAAAGACGCGCCTTCAGTCTTGGAGTGGCGCTGTCACACACTGATACACAAATACGTATTTAGACAAATACACAGGCACAGTCAGGGAGCCACCACACGCACGCACACGCATTCCCACCAACTGACACACTCACTTCTCTCACACACACACACAGGGAGCAAACAGTCTCTCTCTCTCTCTTGCTCGCTCAGCTGCTCTCCCTCTCTCCCTCTCTCTCTCTCACTCCCTCCCATCCACACACACACACCACTACAGTATATCAGTGAGTGACTAGCGGAGAGCCAGAGGGGAGTGCAGAAATGAATGTGAAGATCCTGACGCTGGTGATTGTGCTCTTGGTGTCTCTGCTGTGTTCTGCCAGTGCTGGTGAGTACAGGAGCGGCCAGTCTTGTCGCTGGTCGTCTCCCTTTGCTTTGTATTTCTCTCTCTGTGTGCCTTGGGCTTGTGCAGGCAGCTGTAGTTGATCAGTTACCCAGCATGGTTAGCCTTGTGTGGGCTCTGAAAGGCAGGAATAAATATCAGCACCTGGTTGTATACAGTACTGCACTGCAGTGGTTATACTGTCTGCTATTGTACTGCCATGGCTTTTAAGATAAAGTTGAATGTGGGTTCTAGCTTGGATTGATCGTTTTCCTCCCTGCCTCACCTTGATGTGTGCTTGTAAGAGATGAAATGTGAAGAGCTTTTTATTGATGGGCATTCATGTGTTGAGCTGCTGCTGAGTGATACATATCCTGGATGTATGGATGTTTGTGGCTGTTATGAAATATAAGATATGCATGGCACATGTTCTGTAAGGTGGAGTGGTTCATTTATTGCTTGATGTATTCCATCTGAACCAAGTCCTATATAATTATTAGAGCACCCTACATATATATATGCATGCGTACCTCCCGTGGTGATGATAATGAGGACTGTAATTGTTATACGCATCAATGAGGGGAACTCAGATCCCAGATGCGTGGATTGTCTCTGGAGGGGCTCGGGCTTGATGCCTTGTCACAGTAAAATTCCGTAAAGTGCTGTTGCGTCTCTGGAGCCATTGTTAAACAACATATCAGTTCTGCTGTGGACCTCAAATGTCTGCAATTTGGAACAAAAACACTGACTTGGGACATTTAAACAGCGAGAGGGCATATCCACTCTGCTAGTTCATGGAAGTAAATTGATCCTGAGGGGCGCAGTTTAGACAATCTGCAGATTTGATGCAGGTAACATTATGGTGTGAAAAAACAACAGTTAGGCCTGTGTCAATGTCTAGACTATTCTTGGGTTTATCACCTACCCACCAAGTACAGCTGCTTAGAAAAACACATAGGCAGGTTGTGCTGATATTTAATACATATGTAAGATCCATATTGCTGGATATAGACCATTTATTATAACATTTAGCCTACTGGCATGCTATTTGGACTACATTATGAAGCATAAAGGCCTAAGCGTATTCACTGTAAGACTCCTTATGCTGCTAGGTCCTGAGCAGACAGTGTTTTGAGATACTGTGTAGACTTTATGCTTTCAAGATGCTGTCCACTCCGTATCGATCCGTGGCCACAGCACTCACGGTTCCCATGCTTCCCAGCACATTCATTACAGCGACATGCTATTTTTGTCTGAGGCTCTCAGCACATGAGTAAAATGGGAAGCAATTATCTTGCATCATGGTCAGTGTCGTTTTTCACGCCCTGCGTGTGGCTAAGCATGTTCCACGCCTGAGAGCCCACCGTGCTACACCAGCGACAGGGAAAAGAAAGCTGCTGTGCCTCGGGCTTTCATGGCAGCTTATCCGTCTCAACGTTCAAGTCCTGCCGCCTATGCGCCTCTCTGTTCCCTGGCCGCTCCTGTAGTACCAGAGCTCCATTGACAGAGAGGAAGAGAGAGAAATGGAGCGAAGAGAGAGGAAGGGATGCAAGTGTGTTGCAGCGTTGATGGGTGTGGGGAGGGATGCTAGCTGGAGTGTGCCTGCGTAGCACAAGCCTCTGCTACAGTATGCGCTGTCGCGGGAAGGTGTCGGAAAAGGCTCTGCATGTAGGCAGTGGGTGTGAAGCCTTTCATCTTGAGACAAATGCTTTTCCAGTTCAGTGGGCTTTCGCTTTCTCAGGCATCTGTGCGTGTGTACATGTGTGTCTAAGAAAGAAGAGATGCATAGAGAGTAAGACAGAGAAAGCATGTTTGTGTGTGTGTGTGTGTGTGTGTGTGTGTGTGTGTGTGTGTGTGTGCTTGCAGGAAGCAGTGAATATAGATCTGGACCTGACTAATATAGGGTGGGGAAGTGTGAGCTTTGATGCCTTGATTGCATTTATGGGTGCAGATGCATATTAGCAAAAACTCCTCGCGCAACAGGCAATTCACCTAGACAACCTAAAGCTACTTCCAATATTCATCCAGCACACTAAAAGAGCTGCTGTGGCCTTCTCTATGTAATATTAGCATCCTTTAGCAGCGCACTTCAATTACCCATCCTTGAAAAGCACTCTGGCACAAGAGTAGGCTCCAGCTTTGGACATGTTGTATCCATAATTCATCCCGTGGCCGATCACTCTTCCTGCGTCTGAGGAACTTTAAAAACTGGGGTATAAACAGTGGTCAGTCTCGCGTCTGTCACAGCCTCTTAGAAAATATCAAAGCTTAATTTTTCCGTGCCATGGAAACACCCGGCCAATCTTCACCTGGGGTAAAAACAATAGCAGCTGGTTCAGACAAGCATATGCACATGCACACACAAACACACACACAGGTACAATTGTGCAGCCTGGGATGAACAGGTGAGGCTGTGGTGAGTGTGAGCGGGGCACGAGGACCAGATTAGAGCCATTATCTGGTAGAGAAATCGTCTGCTTAGGAAGGGGGCGATTTTATGAGAGCTGTCAGCAGTGCTATTATTCCATATTAAACTTTGATGTATTGTTGGGGCTGGCTGCTCAGCGCTACCAGCATGCATCTACATACTGTACTCTTTCCAGCCTCGCTCAGATGCTCAGCCAAGTGTTACAGGTCAAAAGACATGCAGCCACTCATTAAGTCACACAGAGGCATAAAAACTGGCTAGTTAGGTGTGATTATTTTGTTAAACAACATCTATAGATGTAAACCTACCGTGACCAGGAAGCTTTAAATCATAATCCCCCAGTTTTCTAAAGTAATGAAGGTGTTTGTGCCCGTGGATGTTATTACGGTGGAGAAAAGAAAAGCAGCTAAACTTTTCCAGATGTCCAGGGATAATATCATAATAGCGGGCAAATAGTTGTGTCAAAAGGGGAGCAGTGGAAAGGTTATTACAGGATTACAGAGAATCACAAAGCCTTTTTAAGGCACAGAAGCTTGTGAGGACCAGTTGGGTTTATATCGCATCCACAGGGTCAGATAAAATCTGTTTCATGAAAACCTGGATTTCCTCTTGATGCAGCCTAAGAATGAAATAGATCCAACGACCTGCAGCATCACTGTAGTTTCTCTTCTGCAAAGACAAACGCAGACATTGACTAATCTAAGCGGAGTTTGGAGTCTCAGTAAAGAGTGATTTGTTTTCCTCTTGTTGACTTCTCTGTTGGCTTAAATAGAAGCACCAGAACCATGTTTTTTATGGTTATATATATATATGCACTCTGGTTGACTTTGGGACATAGGATGAAAATAAATTTGTCAGCTGTCAGCTATTTTTCCATCCTACTTATACTGTATGGATGTGCTGATATATTGCACTGTATATCACGTTCTTTAGACTGTAATTATGGACAGCCAAGAGGGGTATTGCATCAGGAATTTCTGACAGAGACAATATTTCTTACTTGGTGAAAAAAAAACATCTATCCAATATAAACAGCAATACCATCAATTAAGTGTAAAAACAGTTTGCAGGTATCTGGATTTGCTTGTTAACAGCTACAAACCCATAGTTTATTATACATGAGGTTCTCACGTCTTCTGTGTTGACAATAAGCATAAATAAGGCGTTAAACCACTGTGGTCTGTATTTAACAGCACATACACAGCACTGCTTTACTGCATAGATTAAAATATGCTGTTATTTTAATCTGTTTGTTAATTAAACAATACTATTTTTCATTCAATATCACCCAAACATGCTTGGGTTTATGATGTGAGCTTCAGTGTTCCTTGAAGTTTCTGTGAGAAGCACATAAAAAAAAAAAAACTTTCTGAGATCTGTATGATATCACCCAACATGAGCTTTGATAATGGCATTCTGGCACTCACAAATAATTGCTCTGGAGTGGAAGTTGAGGAAGAGATTTAGTGAAAAATCATAACTCATTTGGTAGGGATATAAGGCTAACCTTTGGGTGAACACTCCCCAGAGAGGTCAGCTGTTGAAGACTTTGGCATATGTGACTGCTGTGCTGCTGTAATGTGATTCAGAACCCACTGAATGAATAAATCTACTCACTTAGATCTTCCCTTGAGAGTTAATCCAGTGAAGGGGGTAGAAAAGCAAAGGGAGGAGTTAAGGAACGTCCAAGAGACAGAAAAGAGAAGGATTGGCAGGAAGAGGTGTTATCTGGATTGTGAAGAGACAGCTACAGCTACACCTAAAATTTCACAGTGGATGTTTCAGCCTGCAGTAATGGATAATAATTGCATTTCTCTTCTGTAAATAAGTCTTCTGTTAAGCTACATTTTCTTTCCTTTTCTTATTGGAGACCAGATCTCCTTTGAGTTTTGAGAACACAGCCCTTTAGCTTCGGATAAGCGTTAGTTTAAGGGGCTCCTGTGTTAACCAGAGCTCATGTGATCACCAGACCCTATCATCAGGCTCGGGGCACTCCTTACAACTTAATTAGAGCCAGATATTCTCAAAATCTGCCCCTTTTTCCTCCAGTGTCCAATATTAAATTGACTTATGGCTCTCTTTTTGAACATTAAGTGCTACATTTATAGTGGTTGTAGCTGCAGATCAGATTCCTGATCGCGATCTGAGTGGACATTTTTATTAACAGCCTGCCAGACCGCAGAATAAATACTGTGGTCGTTGGGAAAGCAGGTGCCTTAATTACTTTCATACTCGATTTGTAAAAAGCCAGAAAAGGAAAATATGACTTTTGTGTATTACTTTAAAGACATCATTTGTGGAAGAAGTACATATTTAAGGACCAAACAGTTATGCAGAAACAGAATTTAATGAATACTGCTTAGAGTATTGTCGCCTCTAACATCAAATCTCTATGGATGGCATTTTGGATAGTGAGATTTCATATATGGCTAAAAGTGTTGCACAGCTGGCTGATGTTAGGCAGTTCTACCTCAGATGAGGGATTTCAGTGCTGTGAAGGTGGCAGTGTGGATTGGGACTATGGAAGTGTAGCCGCACTTCTTAGATTTTGGGTTCATTTAGTGACTCCCCCACTGGGATCTGCTTAAACTCAAAGCCTCAGGCAACACGATGTGCATGTCTCACTTATACTCGGGGAATTATAGGATGTTGTGGTATACCTCATGTGGTTTCAGACTGTCATGTACCTTATGTTCTCGACTTAAATTAAGTGCTTGGAAATGGGAAATGTACAACCTCCACACAACTGGGTACCTTCAGTGACTGAGAATTCACTCATTTATGAAATCATGCATTATTCATCACAATTGCGCAGTCTTTGATCACAAATGTTATTTTCCCTGGGAGACTATTTCACACCTCCACATACATTTAAACGCTGGTCAATGAAATGATCCGCCGCTGACTGAATACCATGGATAAGGGGCTGGCCCCTCACTGAGTGCCTCTGCCTCATTCATTGAGGAAGACAGCCCACCCTGCAGTACTCAGAGCCCCTGAACATGAACAGATGTTTTTGACAAAAAAAAAAGGAAAGAAAAATAATATATGGAATTCATAAACATGCATCCACATCAGGCAAACAGTTTATCCTAAGAGCGGACGGAAACCTCGCTGACGCAGAAGGCCAATAAACACAGAAGTTCAGCTCACCTGCAGCACTGTGCAGCTAAATCTGTCAGTAAAGTCTTTGCAATTTTATTTCTTTGCTAAATCTGTGTGATGAAATTGCTTATTAAATTTCATTGCACTGCCTTTAACCAAATGTCATTTCTCTGCATGCCACACGCACAGTATATCATTTTTATAGGGGAGACACTTTGGATTATAGATATACAGAAGTGGAAAACATTAAAGCAGAAATGCAAGATTTGCTCCTACAGATTATTTCTATATATAGGAATACCTTATTGTGAACTACTCTTTAGCATTAAGCTTCAGGTTTCTACACTATTCCTTTGGTTGACAGGTAACACTGTCTGATGCAATGTAGGTGCTATTTTCCTTTAATAGCTCTGAATATGCAATGGGGAAAGGCAGTGGTCTCCTTTGGCTTTAAAAGCTGCAGTGAACCCTTTGCAGCGATGTTTCTCTCCCTCTTTCTGTTTCTCTCTTTTTCCCACATCTCAAATGGGAACGCAGGTTCACAGCATGGGGGGTGATGACACAGGAGAGGGAGGGGCTGTGTTTCACATCTGATTAGTGTGCCCATGGAAACGGATGGTTGGAGGATCCCTTTGCCCTTGACGTGCAATCTCTAGAGATTAGGGCAACGGTTGGTATCCTTACCTACGTACTGTAGCTGCCATGCGCAGAGATTTACCCCCGCTGATGTTAGCGGAAACAGCAGCAGCAGCAGCAAGCATCTCTCCTGTTCCTGCCCTCAGCTGTTTGGACACACCTAGTGGAAAGTTGTAAAAGGAAATCTCCCCTTGTGTTTACTTTATGTTTTCTTTTCGGACTACTTAGTTCATGCAGCAGCTTCCAACCTGCAGTAACCTTGTAGCCACAAATTCACCTCTTCAGCTGTAGTGGGGGCTGTGAATAAACCAACATGCAGTCAAGTGGTGGGGAGAGGCAGTGGCTTCATTAGCTGGCTCAATGCTGCTGCTGCTGCTCCTGGCCCTTTGAACTCATAGTGCTCTGATCATAGCAGACCACCAGCCTCACACCTCATCATTTCATACGCTCTCTAATTCAGGAGTATATAGCATCACACTTCACAGGCAGCTGACATACTCAAAGGCACACAAAAAAGCCAGAAACCAGAGAGCTGTACGGTTTGTTTTTAATCACTTCTGAACCTTTAGTTCAGAGTTTTGGGGGTAACTTTCAGAGTAAGCTGGACACAGGGTTAGGTTTGAAAGCTGCAGTAATAGGAGCAACTTTTCATGCACTTTTGTTTCCTCGGTGGAGTTTGTGTAGACAAAGCCAGCCTTTAGCTCAACCACAAGCCTAGTATTATCACAGTACAACAATGCTGCATATCAAACAGTCCCCGACAGAAATAAAAGAAAGTGCTCACGACCAAAACAAACCCCCCCTCCTCTCCTCCGAGAGGAACACTCCAAGTGCAGTGGCCCACAGAGGAGGTTAAAAACACCACAGACTCAGCCAGAGGGCTGATCTGGCATTCAGACTCAGTGCAGTGAAATTTGTAAATTGAGAACCTGGTCGGTTGACAATGTCATTCTTTTTGCTCCAAACTGAGCGCCTTTCATGGTGGCTGCCATGGTAACGTGGTCTGAAAGTCGGGAAGCAATTGGTACCAGTTTCTGCCAAAGCCCAGACTTACTGGTAGGAATGCAATATGCAGCGTTTCCGACACTAAATGCTGGATTGTACAGGATAAATGACAAGGGACGTCCTCCTTACTTAGGCACCATTCCATATGTGCAGGATGAATGTGTGGGGAGGCTGTCAGGCAGTGAGCAAATCCGCTGTGTGATGCTGTAGCAGAGCTGAGGCTTATTCTAGGTTAAAGAAAATGTTTGGCTTGTATCTGGCACAATTAGCACATTTCATCCTTAGCTTAATAACCCTGATCCCCTAATGTGCTTATGTAGTGGGAGCATCTCTGCCGATGACATGTCTGTGTCTGGCAGTGTGGGTTAGTATGTCTGTGGCAAAGGCGTGTCATAGAGGGATTCATTAGCTTAAGCGACTGCTCCTCTCCTTTTAGTGAATGAAGGAGGGAGGCACACGATGGAGACAGCAGGCCTCCAACGTCATGTAATAACCATGGCTACACACACCAGGGTATTTATTCTTCCTCTCTCCCACTAACGCAAATATTGTTTTGCTACCCGTAAGAATTACACAGTCCTATAATAAGCAACAACTATCTCCCTTACAGAAATAAATAATGATACCGTCCTCACATTATTGTGTATATGACAAACAAATACTATAATACTAGTCCCTGTTTCATTTGAGCCTAAATGAAAAAATGTTGTTAAGCAGTGAGGAATACTTTTATATTATTAATGTTTAAGTGAAGTTTATAAGACTTTTGTAATTGTGTAAAAGAGGACAAGAGCTTTAGTTCTGTGTCTCTCATTTAATCCAATAATGATGCAAACAGGCTTTTAACCCCGAGAGACACAAGAAATAAGACTAAGAGTCTCCAGCTGTGCTAGCTGCTCATTGAGGCTGTACTTTGAGCAAAATACTACTTGTAGCATCTAAACGATAACACTAACATTCAGGGATAATCAGCATATAATGTTTATCTTACTTTAACTAGTCATTATTGTAACATTTAACAGGATTAAAGTCTGTGTGGGTTCTCAGTCGTCCAGGTCATAGTAATCTAAGGAGGTTGGAAAGAAAAGCAAACACATTCTCTAAGGTAACAGGATTTAAGCACTTTGCATGAAGTACAACTGAGAATGATGGGAATGTAAATAATTTTGTGAAGGGGCTTACATGGAAAGTTAAAGACAACCTGTTAAGATTTCTTTAATTTCTATATTTCTATACACTTTGAGCATCCTTTGGGGAAAAATCTCAGGCTTCAGACTGACAGGTTTTTTTTCTGCTTCTGGCTCTGTATGATCTCAGGAAAAATAATATTCTTAATATGAGTATGTCAAGTGCACAGCTCTGCCCCACCCACCTGCTGTTTAAACCTTATGTTTGCGGGGGGCACCCAATCAGACGAAAGTTGCTATAAAGAGGAACTGGTGTCGAGGAGCTTGTTTCAGACTGCAGGGTTGAAATCGGTGTTTAGTATGATAAAAATAAGGATTATTTTGAACTGTGAATCATGCAAAGCTGCTCTAGGAGAGTCCAAGAATAAAAATATAGAACTGAACATGACATAATATGTTCACTTTGAGGACTCATCCTCATATGGGATCAAACATTTCAACTTACAAATAATAAAAGTCTTGTGCAAAAATTGAGACCGGTACTTCTTGGTCATGTTGTGGTGTTTCAGTCATTGAATGCAAAAAAGCACTTTTGGGACAGCAGAAAGGATTAATCCTCGGGACGCCATGAATTTCTGTAAAATTGTTAATTATAAAAGTTGCTGACATTACTTGATAATCCTGGACATTAATGAGGTTTTTGATGCCCAGAGAAAAATGCCTCTTCACATTCCCCATTCCCATTCTGCCAGCTATTTGTTTACAGCTTGATATACATCGGTACAGACTGCAGCGCACGAGGCACAGATGTGTCAGATGAGTGATGTAGGGACAGCGATAAAACAAAACACAGGAGAGATTAGATTTGAAAAGCCCAGCCAACCGTGAAAATGCATCTCTGAGATTGCACACAATTGATTCATAATCAGTGCGACTGTGAGTGATGAGGCACAACGAGTAAACAAACAAATAAGATTCAAGAGGACAGCAAATCAATTTGAGGTGACAAAGAAAATTAAACACAGCTACGATTACATTTTAGTAGCCATTCTTCACTGTGCCTGTTTACATTTGATGCAACAGTTTCTAATGAACACAGCCCCCCCTGTATACTTGTTGCTGTAGACTCATGGGCTGGTTTAATCTCTTCTGTCCTAGTGGCAGAAAAACCATTACGCTGTAGCTGCATTTACAAGAGCAGACATTTGTTATGTGGTCGTTTTGGCAGTCAATACACACAAATCAGCTTTACAACTATTAATAAGCAGCTCTGGCCCATTTGCTGTGCTGTGTTCCTGCACTGACACAGCACTGTGATATATAGGTTGCTCTTGCCAGCTATGAGGGCAGCTGATGAACTTGGCATTAAACCAGAGGACAGCTATTTCTCTTCTCTCTTCTGACTAGATGGACAAGTCCTGGAAGATGTATGTCTCTCCAGGCTCCGTTGATGGACTGCTGCAGAATCAACAGGGATAAGCTGCCAGTATTCGACTTTTCGCCTGGCTGTAATAAGACAGAGCACCAGCCATCACAAAAAAAAACACAACATAACAGATATCACCTTAGGAGGTGGTGAAATTAGGGCTTGGAAATAGGGAGCAGCCCAGCTGCTATTCATCATTAGTCTTTTTCTCCTCCTCTACCCACCCTCACTCGTGGCCTTCTTAAGCAACAGCACCGACAATAAACAGTCATTCCTGAAAATCCTTCTTTATTGAACTTTAATTCGGAAATTACAAAGTGTGGAGATTTGAGGGCAAAACTGGGGCTCCAAGGTCATCCGAAGTAGAGATATGAGGCTTCTTATTGTGAGACATATACTATCCTGCCGTTTTACTGTTGTGCCAGCTGGACATAAACACGTGAATGTCTCATGGGAAAAGATCAAATGTGATAGCACAGAAGCTGGATCCAATTTCACAGCAGTAAGATAGCTGAGATATCTTTGTTTATGGAGATGAAATATGTGTTATCCAATGATAAACTTGCCATGGAAACAATCAAAGGATCTTCTGCAGAAGCAACAGATGCTGCAATAATCATTCTGCAGGTATTCCAGTGATCCTAGGCTAGCTGTTGATGTATGCTGTTTCTGTCACATTTCCATGCGTTGCCTACAAGCTGCAAGAGTTAATCTATACTGCCAGTGTTATCACTGAGGCCCAGCTTATTTTTAGCAGCTTTCATTGCACTTCTCCATCCCATAGGCACATTGTATGAGTTGAGATTTGTCAGGAGAATCACAAGATGTTCTCCTTTCAAAACCCCAGTGCCGAGCAGTGGCTGACAGCTTGCCATGGTAGGAGACATCTAAATTGTCTCATTATGGACCTGGGTTATGACAGGCTGAGCCACCCGGAGAGGATGATGAGTTGTGTGAGCTGAGGTACAATTACTTTACCATCTTGCACTGCAGTGTGTGTAGGTCTGCACAGTGACTGACTCCATGTGTGCTTTGCAGCACTTGTTAAAGTAGTCCATCACTCAAAGATCAGCTGCAGTTGGGCTTTGAGCAGAACTGCAGGCACCACTGTGAGACATAAAAAGTCAGTATGTTTTAAGTGGACTGCCTGCTGCCCTCTCTAAAGCTGGAGATTGGAGGATTGCAACCCCCAATTTAATGTTTCTTCGTAACTCAGAAAATCATGTTCACTTCATAGAGCTATCGGGCAGGAGGAGAGAAAATAGGCAGGGTTTTAAATGTTTAAATCCTGACAAAAACCATGCACCATTTTTCCATTCCCAAAACCGTTGTCATGTCTTCCACCTCCAAATATGACCACCCAGCCACGTTTCAACTAACTCTGTCTCTAAAAAACTGTACGAACAAGTTCATTTCAAGCATGCTGAAGACTTCACCATTGTGTTTCTGTGTGTTCTGTGTCCAAATGCCGAAGGTGTTTCAGGGGTGAATGAGGAGAAACAGGACCTCCCTATAAAACTTCTGTTAGCCTCAAAATCTTCTCAAACACAGAGAGTATTAACATTCAATCCCCTGGATTTGAGAGAAATGAACCGAATGCCTTCAGAATGAGTAAACGTTCCTCATTCACTGTGTGTCTGGAACAATAACAAAAGGATAATGCGCAGATTAGTGCTCCAAGGGGCAAAGATGTGCTTTAGATGCGGAAATATGCAACCAAGACTTTCCCTGCTGCCAATGAATTAGCCCACTGTTAGCGCACAAATATACTGTGTAATATGCTTGCCGGAGAAGATTAGCATGGAAATGCAACTTGAGATGTCTGGTGTTTCAGGGATATACATTAAAAACATTCAACAAGCTGTCTGGCTTAGTCACGCCATACACCATTATTTAAACCTGAAAGCTAGAAACCCTTCTCTATTTCCTCCTTTTCAGTGGAAGCTGGTCTTTTAAAATGTCTTCATAAAGCCACAGCTGAAGGTCATTAATTAATAAAGGCTGCAGAAAGACTGTTTTGAATGCTGCTCTTGAAGAAAGTTGCCCTCTATTCAACCACACTGATCTTAGCTATTAGAGAAACTTGAGGGTTTTAAATGCAGTTCTGGAGGCAGTCTTTAAAGTTTCAGACAGACAAAATCCTCGGGGTCACAGCTGTGCCGTCTTCATTTAATATCATGACTGTGCTGCAACCAAACCGATGGAAACAAGCAGGGAACTTAGCATCATCATGGCTTTTCTAAGCTCCTCAAGTGCTGTCCTCAGTGTATTTTCTGCTTTTACAAGCCTATGCAGTCAACTGGCTGACTTATCTTAAGCTGCGTCCTCACCCCAGCTCTTGTAAAGGCAGGGAAGGTCATTCTCTGGGGAATTCTAAAAATGGTGCCAGTCTCTCTGAGGAGGGGAGACGGGAATGTCATGACCTCATGTGAATAATGTCAATCAGCTTGTTTGATGAGAGACACCCAAAGAAAGGAGGAAGGTTGGCAGTTTGGATCTGAAGAAATCATTTTCTTATGGGTAGATAAGGTTGCTGAACAAAGTATTTTACTAAAGCAAGAAAGGTTCACTCTAAAACCCCCAAGCTGTCTTTGGGGCTTTAGCTTGAGATTACACCGTGGTATGGAGTTTATAAGGGATGGTTATTTTTGAGGCAGAGGAGGGATTTCATGAAAGAAACTATTGTGTTTGGTTAGAAGGACCTAGAGTTTTTCAAGTATGACCTTTACTACAGACTACAACTCACAATATCTTCCTCTTCTACTTCAATCTGAAACAAAATGTAAGTCAGCCTTTTCTGAGTCCTTCAATCTTTACACGTCAGAAATCTCTAGAGTGCCCATGCAATCAGTGTGCAGCTCCATTTCAGTAACTTAATATTATATGAAATTAATGGTTGGTTGCACACATCCATTTGTTAGTTAAAATGAAAAATGCATCACTGTGTATGTAATACCTGTATTATTTGCTGGTATGACATTTAATCACTTTGACATGTCCAAAGCCCTTTGCTGCCTTTACTCAAATTTTACTGGATGAACAAACTGGGTGTGGTGTGAAAGATCACCCATGATAAATATTATGTTACACACAAAGATATGCAGCAAAATATTTTAAAGAAAAGATCTCTTGATCCCCAAAAAGAGGTTGGGAGTGGGGGGGTCTCTGCTAGTTTGTAATAGGTTGAAAGGTCATAGAGACACTTAGGGTGGACCAAACCATTAAAAAATGGAGTTGGGGGATGAAGCGCTGGGGGGGTGGCTTAAGGGGATCAGGGCACACTTATTGAGAGATGACTGAAAACATCTGGGTTCACTCTCATACACACATTCACAGGCACTCTGTGAGACCCAACGCTGTTAAACCCATCCCCAAGAATGGATCAAACACTGCAACGAGATGCACCTCCACGAGTGTTGGTGCTTGTTTGTAATCTTGAGGGAGGGTGACAGAGACATGAGACATGAGGGTTTGAGGGTTTTTTTTGCTTCTGCCAGGGCCGTGTATCTGTTATGCTTTCCTTTGGACCACACTGAGTTGATGAACTACAACACTGGGTGGGCTTAGAGAAGGCCACACACACTCTCTCACACACTTATTTATGTCTATCTCTTCTTTCCTCATCTATTACCAATGTGATTCTTCTCTGCATCCGGTGACATATTTTCTTAGGCTCTGATGGACTTGGCAGATATCCTGAATGAAAAAACACTGTGAAAAACCATCATCAAGACAATTTTCAGGTGTTAAATTGGTCTTTTCTCTCTGTGTGTCTTCCAGGTCCCATGGCCTCCACGGTGCATGGCAGAGAGCTGCAAGATGCATCTATGGTGAGAAAAATGGTCCAGCAAAACTCTGCAAGGGGCGGTCAGACCCACAGACCAACCAGCTCGAAGAGAAGACGCCCACGGCCCCGTCTTTCCCACAAGGGGCCCATGCCGTTCTAGAGCAAGGTGAGTTTGTCTTTAACTGACCACTCACTAGGCTTTGTTGACGAAATGCTGCTACAAACCCATAGTAAAACAGTCGAATTTCAAGCAGTAAAGGTCTTCTACTCTCTATGGATATCTTGTGGAAAAAAACAACGTGCTAATCTCTGCTGTGTTTGCCCATTAGACCAATTTTCTGTCAAGTCAGAGCTCCACATTTCTCCAGAGAATATGAGCCAATACACCTCCTGATATATTAAATTCTAACTGCTGACTAGTGAGGAAACCCAACTTCACAGAGGAATTTCTAGGGGGAATGCTATTTTGAGTCCTGGAATACTTTGTTGGCAGAATCCCTTTGGATGTTTTGGATTGAATGGGAAACTTAAACTCTTACAGGAATACTGAAAACTCTGTTAATGGCAGCCAGACTGAGCTCCAACACAAGGATGTTATTGTTGGCAAGCAGATTATTAGACTTAGCCCACCAGCTTGCATGATTTCCTATTATGACTAAGGTGGTTTTTAAGTCTACCTCATTTATTTCCTCATACAGTAGAAAGATATACTTAGAAATCTTACCTTTGAGCCAATTCAGCTGGAACAAATCTTTACTGTCCACCTGGTTAAGTCAGTTAAAACACATTTTCCTCAAAAATAATACTCTGTAGAGCCGGGTTTGTGGGTGGCACCATTTTTCTTGCGAGGGGATGTTTAACTTGCTGTCAAATAAAACAAGTCTTTGTATGAAAAAGCTTTCATCCAAGATCTGAGATAACATTATACTTATCACTTTTTCACATTGATCAGAACCAAAACAAACTCTGCGTTTCAATAAAAACCAGATAAAGCTTCAATGGGAAACTAAAATATAGCGCGTACATTTAAATAACATGATCAAATTTACAGAACATACAGATTTAACTTTACTGATGTCAGCATGTCACAGCCTCAGACGCCGTGAGAGGCAAGACACAATATCCCTGCAGGAGCTGTCTACTATACAACGCTGACCTGCAGAGGTCCACCATAAATTGAATCTGTAGTGAGAGGAGGCTGCAGCCAGAGTGCGTCAATGGATGGTTAATCAGTTTTAAGAAAAAAAGGATCAAAGCTGCAGAAGTTTGGAAGCTCTTTTCTTTAAAGTAGCCATTTTTTACAATCATAGGTGATTATTTTTCATTGTACTTTTCTAGATTTAGACTTCCTTTGAACTCATTCCAGAACTCTAAAGGTGAAAACAATGAGTAAGGACCAAGCCAGAGTAGTTTGCACTTGAAGGACAGCATGGGTCTTACAACTTCCCTCGGTCTGCCAATAAAATGTGAGAATCCTCTCTGAGTTGAGTGGTCAGAGCTTATGTTCAGTGCCAGAGTTTTAGCCAGATAATGAGGGGAGCTTCAGGAAGTTGTGAAGCTCTGTAAAAGTGAACGGCTCAGTGAGTCACAATGCCGTCTCCGCAAACACCACTTAAACCACAACAAGCTGAAGATTTCCTTTTTTTGTTCACTTCCCTCTCTGGCTCCCCTCATTCTCGCAGAGTTCATAGTTCGCCTCATTCATAGATTGCTCCCCACATACCATGCCAATCCACCCCCACAGTGGGAATCGGGCTCTCCATTAGCAGCATTTTAGTGATAGCACTACCAACCTTCACTGAGTAAATGATCCAAAGAAAATCAGAGCTCAAAGTCTGAAGTTCTTCAGTCCCAGTTTGTTCACAGCCTGACTGAAGGAATTAAGTCTTCACAAGACCTGATGTCTCACATCAGTCCGTCCAACAAGCAGCTTGAAAGGCTTTGCTCTTCCTCGTGTGTCCTGCTTTCTTCTTCAGTTTGTGCTGATGATGGGAAAACCACCTCTAGCAGCAGCTGGAGTTGCAGTTTGTTCGATCAAAGCTTGAGTTCAATGGATATATCCAGCTGAGGACAGGACTCTTACACATGCAGGCTGTCTATGGATTTGTCGTTACTGGCCTAAACTTCATTACCAGACTATTTATATCAAAGATTAAGAACAGTTATTGCCCTGGCATCATCCATCCTCCAGCTCTGAGCTATTTAGCAACATCACCCCATTTCAGTGTCAACAACAGCTCGTCTTTTATTATCTATGACACCAGAGGCAAAGCTGGATTTTCTCATCATTACACATTCCAGATGTGAACCACTCTGAGAAGAAAGAGAGCGACCTGGGTCATCTTCTTTGAGTAGGCTCAGATCAAACCATGCTATTACAACTCTTGGATCTAAGCCATGCCAGTGACAGTCTAAAAGACGACGGGATATTTTAGATTTAAAGCCAGAGGCAATTTGTGAAAACCCCTAGTGGCCTTGAGTGTGAGAAAGCTCAGTGAATGAATCTTTTAAAAGAGTTTCCCATCAAAACAATGTAAATCAGGTCTGCATCTTCTCCCATACACTCACTATGTGGTAGAGTATGACTTCAAAAGGGCTGCTGTACTGAGATCATACACCAAACGGGGCAACAACAACAAACAACAGTACAGCTCAGTGGTGATTAGATAGACCATACATCAGGTCTCAAGGCATTGCATGACCTCAGAAAAATGCTATCACAAAACAAAAACAGGTTCTTATCAGTGAATGAACCTCGTTGTCCGAGCCTTCTGAAATTATCACAGACCAGGAAAAGATAAAAGATGCGGGAAGATCAAAGATTTCGTCATTGTCAAGAAGTGATCCAATGCCCCGAGCGCAGTATAACGTTGGGATTGTGTTTCACAGCAAGATACACAATTGTTTTTCTTACTCCCTGCTGCATCTTCCAGTCGAAGGCAGTGAAATCTGGTTGAAACATGTCTGGGACAGACTTATATTCTAGTTTATCAAGCGCAAGATAACACAAGGTATGACACATCGAAAATTTTAGAAACTAAAATGTCTTCACGTGAGTTGAGAAGTAGTAAGAAATCGAGTGTGATGACCTTTAACACTGCCAAAAACACACTTTTTAAACTCGGGAATATATCAGTACATAAAAATATATACAGAAAGACTAAGATACAATTTTTATCATGAAGATACCTCTGTTTATATGGCACAAAGAGCTAAATTATCAACAACAAAGACTAACAAAATATTGGTACTAGCAACAGAAAACGATTAGGTTTGATGAATAGATGGATGGATTTAATGCCAAACTTACGGAGCCTATATTTTGCTAATAATAATACATTAGCAATACTGCATTTACAGAATAGTAAAACTGAAAATTAAAAATGATTTTAACAGTTAGCGCACACTGTTAACAGCATTGTTCATAGCATCGTTATCATAGAACATAAATACAAAATATTACAAATTTAAACCAGATGTCAAAGCATAGTTTCGTTAAATAAATCTTTTAGACATATATGTTTTTATATGAGGAAATAGTCATTTAAATGACATTGTATATTTGTAAACCAGACTATAATAATATAAAAAATATTACATTTTAGTCAATTATCAGTTTGGTCAAATCTCCCAACACAACATGTTGAGTCTTTGGTGCATGTTTACTGGGACTGGAATGTAAACGTGGCGGAGAGACAACTGCCTCCACGAAGTGGTGTGATATCTTACCCCTGACAAACACCCTTAAAATGATCCTAATCAAAAGGCCTCAGAGTAAACTAACACTGAACTGAAAACGTCAAATAAGTGGAAAATGAAAGTAACCCTGGGTCGCAGTGAATTATCCCTTCAAAATAAAACAAAAACTAAAAAAGAAATTGGTTAATCGCTCAATATTTTTTGTGCATTCATCTTCACCGGCTGCATAAACTGAGGCAAAATGTCACACTAGTCTTAAGTTAATGTCTGCATGACTGAATGATTTTCAGGAAAAACAGGCTCATGAACTTTCTTTTCTGTGTCGTCTTCCTGTTTTGCAGGCACTGCTTTGAGCGCCCTCCCCCAGGTTCTGATTTCTATGCTCTTCCTTTGCCTTGGGGGGCCTTGCAATGAAGGGCCTACGCTTGCCCAGCCTGAAGAGTGATGTCCATAGCACCTGCTGGTTCTTCAAGCAACTCTGTCCACAAAAAAAATCAGGACAAGCCGCTCACCCTCAGCTCTAGGAGGAACTGGGGGCAGGGAAGGGGGGTGGGGGGTATTGAGCCCGAGCTATCAGACTCTATTTCTCTGTCTCTCTTTCTCTCTCTCTCTCTCCCTGACTACTTATCTATCTCTGTCTTCTCCCAAGTGTTTTTTTTTTCTTTTCAATTTTCTTATTATTTGCTTAATAGAGCCCAATCATAGCAATCTCCCTGAGTGTCTCACACACTTTGCATGACATGTGGTGGAGAGGGAGCCTGGTCAAAACAATCTGAATCCTAAAGCATCTGTCCCTTCTCCACGATGCGGTATTCCCACGTCTCGGATCCAAGGTTCCTGCAGCCGCTGATTTCATTGCTGTGTAGCTATTTAACGGCTTTACCGTCGGGTGAGGGCGCTGATCATGCAGACGGGGCAGTGTCAGTTTTAATAGTTGGCAAATATTAAGTTCGCTTGTGATACTCTGGATGTCTGATGCGAAAAAGGAATAAAAAGGTTTTGTTTGAAACGGACGAGCAAAAGCGTCACAACTTAATAACATCACTATCATCACTTAATTATCATTATTAATGGTGCTTTGTACCTCCTTATGACAGTACGTCCACATGCAAAGCAAAGACGGACTAAAAAGAGAGCACATACTATCAAAACGATCTAGTAAAGTGACAGAATAAGTCCTTCATTTAGGAGATTCTTTAATCCAAAGCTATTCTGGTGTTTCTGAACTCATTAACACCTTGGGAGGCGGGGTTTACGGGCGTGCTCTGTAACATGTCCCACCTTGGATGAGTCCTTTGACCCCAAATCCCAATGCTGTCCCCAATCCCCAGCCTTCTCACCACACCGCTGCCCCCGTGCAGCTGCTCTACACGACTGTTAACTGGCAGTGGCGGTCTGCTCCACCGACAGGCCGCCTTGCCTTTTAATGAAGTGCCAAATAATAACCTTCTCCACAATGCTGCCAGGAGCGAAGCAATGAAAGGTTAGGGCGAAAACGAGAAACACATTACCTCTTGTTTGAAGTCTTGATACACTGACACATTATGCATTTTAAATTTCTGCAAAGAGAAATCCAACACAAGGAGGACAAGTTAAATTAGACCAAAAAGAGCTCAGTTAATATGCCGCCGTGATCAGCCTACCACTAGTGCTCTGGCTGTTTTAACATTCAGCATATGGCTGGTTTGACCCTTTGACCGATATCTTTCACTGACAAAAATGCTATGCCTTTCCATCATACTGGAATATATTACTGTTTATGTTTATTTCTGTGTTATAGTTTGATTTCTTTTTTTCTCAGGGTGCTGTGATAGAGGCTTGTACTAGAGCAGTCTATTTTGTGCATTTATTTAACAAGACACAAACATACAATACATTTAAAACGTATATGAGCATATTTTCGTATATTGTATCTTTACTCTCCCTCGTATGTATACATCAATATAGCCATGATTTATTCCGATTCAGTCACTTAGTCACGATCCTTTCCCTACATTATGTTGGGTACAGTTGCCTTCCTGGTCTGCCTTTCCACAGCACAGGTGGTCACGGCTTTGATCATTACACTCATTAAATCCTAGAGTTAATCTTTCTCAGATGGATCTCCCCAAGGTTGGCCAGGGCCACTTAGTCTGAGCTCATTGTTAAATTGGCTTAGACAGAAACTGCACCCTTCCCCCTTTGCAATTTCTGAACCCCCTGCTGATTCAGTGTGTAACCATGTAACATATTAGGACTGTGACCTGTAGAAAAAGACACCTTACAATCCTTTGTTGTTGTGTATTAGCTGTGCAGAGCAACTTGCTAATTGCTTTTGTTTTCTTTAATCTGCTCCAGTTCAATCAGCAAACTCATTTCTTTCAAATCAGTTTTGACCACATAAGCAACTGGCAACTGATTAACCTAGATTTCCAACACTTTTTCCCTCTCGCCATGTCTCATGCAAATATTATAATAAAATGCAGAGACTTCTCAGTCCCAGCGTGAGATGCTTTTATTAAGAGAGCATCTAACATCACAGTGGTAATCCACCCAGCCAAGCTCACCTTGATTAAAAATGTATTAAATCCTAGGGCACTGTGAAGTGTAATAATTTCAGTTCCACCATTATTTTTTCATACCCTCTCAGACAGAGATGTAGATTTCATTAATGCTCCTCGGGAGTGAGACAGCTTTGCTCAGGATGTCTCATGTATTATTGGGGATGATAGTAAGGAGATATGAGCTGAGGATGAAAGTTCAAAGCCACAGGAGTTGGGATGCTGGAAGTAGACTGGGTCATGACACGGGGTTCAAATCAATGTTTCCCCATCTCAGAAGTTATTGTTACAGAGCCGAGCAACGTCTGTATCCGCACTGTTTTTCATGAATGTATCCTCACCATTCGCACCAGCCACGCTGCCCTTTCAGAGACCAGAGCAAACCGATGTTTATGTACAGAACCCTTTTTAAATCTCGGCCTGGTTATCAGTTGAATCCAAAAAAGACAAAAATCAAAAGCCAAATATCCCACTGATCCAAAGCCTCCGATGTCAATGAGTCCCAACAAATAGACGTGGCTTTGCTCCAAGACTTCTCTGCATGGGTTTGCAAGGCTGCACTTTTGCAATTCCATTATGCTGCTGGAAAAATACACCCTGAAAACAAGACTCTCTTGGTATGGAATGGTTTTCCAGTGTATTGTGACATTTTTTTTTTTTGTCTGATTCTTGTCTAGCTGGTTGTCCAAAGCTTACTTTTTTGAATACAGTGTGAGAAGCTGTATCTTTTGTGGATGTAACAAAATAGAAAAGTAGTCTGCAGCACAATATGTCGTGGACACGTGAAAGCTTTCAGGCATTCTTTTCTTATAGATCATAGCCCACAGCCCTCCCCTGCACATCAGGTTAATGGGCCTTGTGGTGTGGAAGGACAAGCACGTCTAGGCTCAAACTGAAATGGTAAACCAATACATTATGCTCGGGGAGCAAAACCATTTTCCTTAATGGTCTTTTCCAGCAAGGCTTACACAAGAGAAACGATTCCTATCCTCTCAATGTTTCCTCTCCAGTTCCTCTTCTCTGTGACCATCACAAGGCCTGAGTAATGTTCCTATGCACTTGTTAGCATGTTTTCCTGGTAGAAAAATGTTTGTTCTGAGAACTTGCCCCCTCTGTGTTTAGTTATTTTCGTCCAAATGCATTTGGCTGGGAGTGTGTAAGGAGTGGGGATGAGCAGAGAGATAGATGTGTGTTACTGGTGGAAATGAGAATAAGCTAGAAACAGGTTTTAAAATACGAGCTTAGCCATTGATCTCCAATAGCTATCGACACAAACCGCCCTGCCCCGACACACACACTCACGCACAAAAAGATTGCAGAAAAAACACACGGTTTTTATTTTTTTAAACCTAAGATTCCTCTACACTGAACCAAACATTTCACTCGTTGTGGAAGTGGCAGACAGCACATTCCATGATTTTACCTTAGCCCATCAAACTGTATCATGTTGGCCTTCAGAGTGGGTGTCTGCAGGATCGAGTGGCTGATATTCAATCCAATGCATTCACAGTTTTTCCACCGGCTGGGCAATCCAAAGGATAACTAGATTTTATCTCCCGTGAGAAATGACTACGATCTGTCATTATCTTGGAGCCTCAAAATGAGACTTCCTACACCCAAAATAGCACAGGCCCCTCCTGCCTTGATTGCGACACGTTCTCCATCTATGTAACCACTGTGTCAAAAATCAGCTACGTTCAGAACAACCTTAGGAGAAACGCAGTGTGTAGGCTTACACACCATCGCAACAGTGTTACTAGGTCTCAAGCAGATACCATTTGAAAGACGATGTATTACTCCTGAAACTTATATCCTGTTTATGGTGTGTGCTCATATTACTCACCAGGCCAAATGTACAGTCCCTGTCTCTGTTTTGATGTTGAACTGGGCAAAAATAAATGACATAAATAAATAAATAAATAAAACAAGTGTATCAGAAATGGTTGAAATACTGTGTACATATTTGAACTTTTGGTTTCTAATTTATAAAAGATAAGCTTTAGCTCTTGGAGTACTTATTTTATTTTTCCTTTCATGCGTAGCTTTGTGTTTTTATTTTCTATTTCTGTAAAGTGTGTAAATATATCTTTATGATAATAAGTAATATTAAAAATCTTATTTTAAGAAAAAGACTGTGTCCTGTGCTTTTTTTTAAAGGAAAACTTCACATTGACGAAATAAGACGAAGAGTCGACACCCATGGATTTAGACACAGCTGTGTTATCCAGATATGTCTGTTATTGGACGCTGGATGAAAAGTCAGTTACTCACCAAAATTAGCAGACTTCATCCTCTGACAAATTTAAACTCCTGTACAAAATGTTCCCATCGACTAATCTTGTAAGGGTAAATATTTTCAAAATAAGTAAAAACTTTAGATTCTTGTCATATCTGGTGCTTGTGGATATCCTTTCTCTAACAGTAATGAAATACTTCAAATTATTGTTGAAATATTTCTTTAAAATATGAAAATCTGAAGCTGATGAAGTGTTACAGAGAATCCACACAGACTTCTATGAATTTCATAGCCCCCTTTTTACATAATACCATTGAGTATTCATTGAGATATTTCAATCTGCATAACACTGGTGGTCAACTGACAATCAAACTGAAATGACGGTTCCTAGCACCACATAAATTATGTTTATTGGCTTTGTGGCTCCAGCAGTCACTTATATGATGCAAAAAATCAGACAGAAGCCATCATGCAAATAATTGTAGAAGAAGCACACTGCAAACCTTAACACTCAAAGTAATGAAATAATTAAGTAATGTAAACTTAATTTTTTAAGAATAGTCCTACTAACTCAAATAACACAAGATCAGCTAACATTTCTTTTTTCATTTGAGTTAGTTTAACTTATTATTTTTAACTATTTTGCATATTAATTACCTGCTACTCAAAAATACTTTTTATTACTTTTTTTGATTTTTGAAATATTTAAACATTGAAAGAATCAATTGCAATAATCCCAAGGAACTGAACAATACTGTATTCATTCAGAGTACACTAGACTGGATGCTGGTAAACTGTTAGCTAACTTAGAGACTCAAGCAGCTGGATCACTGTATCTTGTTTTGTTTTTTGTTGTTGTTTATTTCATTTTTGAATGTTAACCATGCAGGTATTGAAAAATACCAGAACCAGGACAGCGGTATATGAACATTTTAAAATTTTCAAGTTTCAACAGTTTACAGTGTAATTAATTAATTAATCAAATCTGCTATTTTGATATTCAAAAGTACATATTGCCTTTGGCGTTTAATAATCTTTGTAAAATGATTGATTTTAATATTTGTTGAATATTAACAATGAAGTGTGTTATTTGTGGAGGCCAAGAAAATATTTTTGAACTGAACAAATGTACTTAAGAGGTTTAATTTAGTAGTACTCAATGCAACTGAGGCAATCGGTTGACTTTTTCACGTTTTTAAAGGTGATGTTTGACCTTTGTTTAAAGGATTACAAAAGTGGACAATAAATATTAAGTTTTGCTAAACTAAAAAAGTCACTCTGTTGTAGTCATTCCTTTTAAGTTATGTCATCTTATTTCCATGGGAGAAATGAGTGAAAACTTTAAGTTCTAGTTATTCAATATTAGTTTATTTAATTATTAAATATTTTATTTTTATTTTAGTCAAAAGGTACATGTCGAATGTAATCAAAATGTTGGAGTTCTGATAAGCTTCAACTTTTAAGTTATTTGACTTTTAAATAAGGCAATTGGTTACCTTAAAAAGTTTTTTAAAGTTCTGCTAACTTCTCGGTGCAGTACTGTGACAAACAGAGGCGATCAGATGTAAATAAATTCTGGAAATTTGCAGTTTTTACAGGTAAAATAATCACTAGTGCATGAATGCAGGTTGAATTGATCTTATTTTTAGATGAGTAACTCAAGACAGTATTAAACACATTTGAGGGTTATCCATGCAACAGGATGCCAGAGATGTACACTTGGTACTGGAGATTTTTCTGGTAACTGATTTCAAGTTACACTAATCGCAAGCCTAAAGGTAAAAGGGAAGAAAAGAGAGTCAAAATAAAAGTGGTTAACCACCGTCTGTATAAATACTGGTATGTTTCACATAGTGAGCCACATTTTTCAATATTCAAACAGTTCTTTAAAAATGCAGCTGTGTGGCACTTCTACTACTACTAGTGCTAGAATAAACAGCCTTCACGGCTTACAGATTAATATGTACACGTCTGTTCATGCATTACTCTGGTAACATGTGCTTCTATGCCTGTCTGTTCTAACACCTTACATACAATAGCTCATATTTCATTTATTTAGTTAAATAGTTAATGAATTTTCAGCATCAAAGTATCACAGAACTGCATCAGTTTACAGGGAAGTCAGCTGTTTCTCTTTTAGCTAATGGGTGGGTACATTAATAAAATGCAAATAAATGCAACAGCTTAAGCAACCAGCAACAGCAGCAGTTATTTCTAGTCAAGTAATTACACACATGCACTGTTGGCATTTAGTGAAAATATCATGAAGAGCTGTGTGGCGAGAGAACCCAGGTCTTCATATAGAGAGAGGGAACTGATACACGATGGGAAGCAGGTGATGAGCAAGACAGGTAAATCATTCAATCAAGTACTAAAACTAATGCAAGACACAAAAGAAAAGTAACCTGAAAAGACAAACCGGAAATAGTCAAGACAAATGCCAAAGAATTGGAAAACACACTGAACAAGAAGACAGGGCAACACAGAACTAACTACAATTAAAATCTCAAAATCAGAGTCTGAATCTGAACCTCAACTTAATTAACCTCAACTAGACGCTGAGAAACAGCCATCTCATTTACAGAACTGCTCGGCCAACTTTGATTTACTCACACTTTTTGAGTGTTTTAAGTCAGCTCAGTTACTTGTGTAAAAACCATCATGCTTGTTTGACAGCTATGACCGTTAGCCTTTCACTTCAGCTGAATCTTGTATAGAAATTTATTCTCTACAGTACGCCTTTGGAAATGTTAATCCACTCTTCATCCAGTGAGGAACACTTCACTGGTGACAGGTAGCCTTCCCAGAGTTTATAGTGCATGCTAAGCATGGAGAACATTAATGCATCACAGGTGCTGAGCATGCATGGAGAGTATGGATATGTGTAAATGCAATGAGATCAACGTGCATACGTGTCATATCTACATGCAAGGGAGGCTCCTCCAGCTCTGAATTCTTGACAGTAAGAATTAAAAATTCAGGACATAGTGTCTCCAAACATTCAGATTCCTGGTTTGTTCTGTTTATACTTTTAGACGTGTTTTTACACACAATGCTTTTTCATCATATATTTAATCCAAAAAACACTCCTTGGGGAGGCTATTTGATGAAATGCACTGGGCTTTGCTTGGGAGCCATTCTTCCTCCCCTAACTCCCACTGGGACCACTCAGGGAAGTGTCTGGTTAACGCATAGAGCTGACATGTCATGATAGACATGGGGTGCCCCACTGAGTCCCAATAGACCCCAAAAGACGCCCAAGGTTATGTCATCAAGCCTGGGTCAGCTGTATAATTGGGCTCGGGGTCACCAGGAGGATATGGAGCGTGACAATGAGGCTATAGAGTTACAGCTTGTGGCCGGGCAGTGAGGTCCAGCGCTGGTGGGGCATTACAGCGAGGCCAGACGTCCCTCTAAAGAGTTCAAGGTCTATGAATGAGAGTGGCTCCAGTGACGCTGCCTCAATGTGTGTCACTGCCTGCCAGCCACCAGTACACTGCTGGGACAGAGAGAGTGGGTGAAGGAGACACTGAGACTGCATGTTGGGATTTGTTGTGAGAAAAGCACAAAACTTTCAAAATGATGGGTGAGCCACTGTGGATAATGAGTGTCAGACACAGTTCCAAACTTTCGTGAGGTTCTTCAAATCGTTGACAGCCTCTCCTCAGCTAGATAAAAAACACACTGGAAATGTGTAGCGCTCTGTGCCTTCTGTACCCCGATGTACAGTGTGTATACCATAGAAACAGACTTTGCAAGTAACATCTGGATTGCTCTTGGCAGAGTCCCATCAACTTCTACCACATCATAAAAACCTTTATTGCAGTTGGCTCTCCCACAGTACCACCAACATAGCCCACAGAACCGCTGACAAACCCACACTCGTGGACATTACCCAGCTCTCTGCAGTCTCTCAACCACCTGGAATCCACAGACTCACATTATGGAGGCTGTGCAGACTGTGATTGCAAATTAAGCACATATGTAACAAACAGGTGTTGCAAAGTGTTTTGATTACTTTTATAAATGTTATTCTGTCGTTACGTAGCAATAACTCCATGATTCAAAGGGAGGTATGCAGCGTCTAAGCCAAGAGTTTTAGGGAGTGGTACTCCTCAAGCTATTCAAAGTCACACAACTGACAAAACTGTGAGAACTGTACTTCAAAATGATATTAAGAAGTAATATTAGAGTAGTAAAGCAGTATTTAAATAAATAGGACTTAATTAATGCCAGTTTGAGATAATCAACAACGCTACTGCATTAATAAAGTTGAAAAAAAGGTGCTTTTTCCTAAAGGAAAATCATCAATCATCAATTCGTTTCACGTCCAATTTTATTTATATATCACCAAATCACAACAACAGTCACATCAAGGTGTTTTATAGTGTAAAATAGCAACCCTACAATAATAGAAAGAAAACCCCAACATTTGGATGACACCCTATGAGCAAGCACTTTGGCAACAGTGGGAAGGATAAACTCCCTTTTAACAGGAAGAAACCTCTGGCAGAACCAGGCTCAGGGAGGGACAGCCATCTGTCGTGATTGGTTGGGGATGATGGGAGGAAGACAGGATAAGGACACACTGTGGATGAGACCCAAAGATTAACAATAAGTAATAATGAAATGCAGAGTGGTGTAAAAACACACAGTGAGTGGAAAAAAAGGTGAGTGAAGAAGAAATGCAGTGAAGAAGTGCATCATGGGAACCCCCAGCAGCCTAGGCATATTGCTCCATACCTAAAGGAGGATTCCGGGTCACCTGATCCAGCCCAAACTATATGTTTTGTTAAAAGGGACAGCGTTTTTTAAAAACTATTTTTAAAGTATAATACATTTTTGTTTATCAAAAAGCCAAAAGTTACAGGAAAATGCTTCTAAGTAAGGTAACACAGGCTGTAAATATCTAATTAGTCAGACACCCTATGTATGCAGGCATATAGACACAGTCAAGACAACCAGGTGTTCAAGTTCAAATTAAGCATCAGAAAGCTACACAACCATCTCTAATGTTTCCAAGGGATGGTCTTAAGTCATGTTGGTGTCAGAGACCAGAAGAGATGATAGGAAGGCAACAGATTTTGAACAATAGAAGATTGGACAAACTTTGTCCGGAGTGACAAGTTTTGATTTCAGCTGCAACATTTGGATGTTATGGAGGATACCATGCCGTGTCATAAAGCTCAAATCATCTCAAACTGGTTTGTTGATCATGACAAGTTCACTGTACTCAAATGGCCTCAGTGTTTACCAAATTTCAATCCAATGAAGCACCTCTGGGATGTCATTCAATAAGGTGATTCCTATCATGTGGAGCTGATAAATCTACAACATGTCATCATGGAGCAAAATCTCTGTTGAATGTTTCCAGCACCTTGTTGAATTTACATCACAAACATTCGAGGTAGTTCTGAAGGCAAAAGAGGCCCAAACCACTACTAGCAATGTGTACCTAATAATGTGAAACATGTTGAGTATTTATGTTGACCAACCTTGCCTGAAAAACCATTCTGATCCAGAAAAAAGTCATGCTGCTCCACTACAGAATGTCACCACGTAGCAAAAAAGGCCATTACAATTTCACAAAAAGTGTTAAATAATCAAATGATTGCATATCAAAGCTTAAGATAAATGTAATATAAAGTAATCACCACAGCTCACAGTCTTCCCTTCAGCTACCATGCTATGTTAGCTAATGTTAGGACATTAAGACGATTAAGATATATGGCGTGCTCTTAAGTATAACCACGGGACTATTATTTACTGTCAGCTAGCATTAAATGTCTGCAAGTGCTCACTTGCTATCCAGCTATGTAAAGGACAGGAAAATGATGTGCTACCGGATGCAAGATCACTTATCAGCCAACACACTCATTACTCCGGGCGTCTGGCAAAAATAGCAAAAAGAAGTCATGCTTTTTGTCAAAATATTAAGAACCTTTGATTTTAATGCTTTTGTGAGAAGCTCTTGTGACACGACACTGATTCCACAAAAACTAAGAGACAACTCTGTCACACAAATTAAGAACATTAAAATTGGGTTATGAAAGTAAAAAGAGAAAAGCCAGCGTGCCAGCTTATATTTCACATCTAAACTTGGTTTCAAAATACTTGAGAAGCTCAGCAAACTCCTGCGACCTCCAGTAAATTTTATCTCACACTTTTCTTGCTGTAAGGTGAGATAGCTCAGCACTACACCACCACAAATAAGCCCGTTGTGTTGCACACATGGGGTGGATGTAGCCAGGTAGAGCAGGTCATCCACTAATTGGAAGGTTGGTAGTTCAATCCCAAAATATCCTTGAGCACGATACTTAACACTATAGTTTGAATGTTAGCTAGAAAGCAATTAAGCATAGAAACAGGTGGTTGTATGAATAGGCATGAATGGGTGAATGAGGCATGTTGTACAAGGCACTTTGAGCGTGTAGGTAGAGTAGAAAATGGGTACATACAAACCAGTCCATGATATAACCCTATATGAAACATGTATATATAGATTTCATAAACATGACGCCTTGCAAAAGGCCATACCTGGCTGGCCAGAAGTGGGGCTAACCCAAAACATACACAGGCCCAAACCCTGTGTATGTGGACCAAGAGAAAGTGCATGCATAAAACTGCTTTTACGTCTCAAGTGAACACACACAAAAACAACGCCTGGAGCCAGGTAAGAGGCAGGAACTCCAGGCCGCGTAATGCACCTCAGCTGTGTTGACACCAGCAGCTCTGCAGTGGCGACGGATCACTGGAGTGGTCATAAAAACAAAGCAAGCACAAACACAGGGCAAGGAGGCAGGCAGCTGGTAGAGAAACGCAAGACTGGGATGGAAGTGACAGAGAAAAAAGAATCGACTATGCGAGCTGCCAGACTTCCCCCTCGAATGGACACATGTTTGGGATTTTCTCTAATTTTGAACTTCCCCTGCTCTTTTAAAACCTCAACCAGGAAAACAAGATGTTGGAACGGTGTCAAGTGAATTTGCACCTTCAGTTCTTTGTCAATGAGCCAAGACTTCATTCCGGATTATTCTACATACACTGTTCAGATTAGACACATTATCTTTAGCTCATAAGCCAGAAACAAAGCAAGTGCACTGGCCCATAGGGTAATATAATGAGGGTCATAACTTTCCCATCATTAGAGCGTTACACTTTGATGACTGACAGTCTTTGGATATAAAGCCTTTCTTTAGTGTCCTGTTTGGGGGCCAAAAGGACATCTCCTGACCTTTCACAAATCTCCCTGATAGCTTTTCTTAATGGCGCTTACATGAACACAAAGGTGTCTGTGAAGCGATATAGATGCATTAGTGAAAGCTTGGCTGTCATGTACAAAGTGGTAAACACCTTAAAGGAATCTATGTGACCTGGCAAAGCTGCGAGAAGCTATCGTGTCGTGCTTTCATGTTAAAAGGACCCTGAAAGCTTTCAGTGAGCAGTGACTTTCTACGGGAAGGGTTCTCGTACCCTTTAAACTTCCCCGTGCCTTCTTGCAAGTTATAGCTCTAACAACAACGGCTTCAAACAAGAATCAAAAACATCCATTTGTCCTTGAAGTTTTTTTCTTAGTAACCATTAAAAAGAAAACAAAAAAAGAAAACAGATTACACGACTACACCCAGCGTGCTCAGTGTCAGGATGTGAGTAAGCAGATCGTACGGGTGTCACCCCAAAACAACATGTTTATCAGCTGTGCACATGGCACAGATTATCTAAAGACACATCCTGGGCTTTAAAGAGATCGTTGATGAGTTCCACGTCAGCACGCTCCTCTTCCCCTCTCACTCAACGCTGCTAAAGAAACAATTTGCTGCTGATCAGGGGATACATGCGGTGTTATTACCTTGTTAGGGGTAGTTAAGGGGCTGGGTCTCTGAAGGCTGAGAGGAAGGCATCGCTCTGCCTCATGGGCCACCATGTGACCACAGACGAGGCGTCGATGTTCCAAATCTCCTCACCACATGGACGCTCAAAGACCGACAACATCTGGCACTTGACTGCTGATGTAGATGCTGAATGTCTTTGTTGGAATAAGCTGATAATATTTACAGAAGGATGGTTAATTGAGCATTAATAGCCACATTTAGCCAGTGTTATGATTGTCTAACCACTAAGGAAACAGACACACGTGTAACATCACACGTTAGCTATGACTCTCCCACACATTAAAGGACAAACCTGAGCCATAATACTGCAGTAGTTATACACTGTTTTCTGGCATGACCACGTTCAGAAACACACATTTTAGTAATCATGCACAATAAAAAAAGGATTTATGATGAATTTTACTTAAAGTTCAGCACAATAGCACAATTATTAAACTCTGTGTTTGGTTAATTTTTGCTAAATCCAGATATATCCTGAATTTTTTTCATTTAATTTTATTTGATCTGGTTACCCCACCTGCAGGGACCTGCCCCGTAGCTTGAGAACCACTTCCCCACAGTGTGGGTATGTTGTGGCTGTCATTTATTGGCATAATCTGGGCACGCTTTATGGCTTAGGGTAGGACCACAGCAAACCAACTTGATTAACTTTATCCATTGATTAAACACTTTTATATTGACACATGTGCATTCAAGCTGTTCTGGTGGGATGTGATGGCACCACATGATAGTTTTAGCTTGCAAACATGTCAGATTAGGTGATGATAGGGTCATAAAATCTTGCCATGTCTGGGTGAACACTGAAAAATCACGAAAGGCTCAGAAACCTGACATTAAAGTGACATCTCACACTTTGCAAATTAAGCCATAATTAAGTTTATATCATGTAGTTTGAATCTGGCAAAACACACCTTGTGTGTGTTTCTACTTTTACGTCCTACAGAGGTGATTTTCTCCTCTAGGAGAATTTTGTTTTTTAAATTTCATTAGAATACACACTGCTAAAACATATTTAGCAGTGTGTGTTATATTTAGGAAGTTCCATATAATTGAAGCATTTCTTATTTCTTTAGTGATAACATATTAGCAGCTCTAATAGCTCATGTATGCAATTAGCTTTCTGTTATCATTAACCATTACTTGCACATGTAAAAACAGCCTGAAAGAGTCATTACAACGAAAGGACTTTAAAAATAAGGAAAACAAACAGGAACCAGACAAATGTTGTGAGTTAACGCCGTTTACATTCAACTGCTCAGCTGATATCCGTCCACTTATGTCCACTAATTATGTTAGCCTACATCATTCACTTCCCTTACTCTCTCTACTTGTGTGAAGAAATGAGAGCCCCCAGTTGTGTGCCACACAGCTGCTCTCGCTCTGACAAACATAGTATGTGGTATTGTGAGTGGAAAGAGCTTCATTAAACCCGCAGCAGTGCAGGGTTAAACAACCTTTCTGGCAGAAAACCAGCCTTGCATTCTGTGCTTCTTGAGAGACAGTGCGCTGCTGGAGGTGATGTTTTTTTTTTCTCCCACAATCAAACAACAGTTTTCACAATCAAACGTCTAGTCTTTTAAATATTTGATTATGCATGCAAATTTTAAATATTTGTTGACAGCCTTGAAAAGGGCACGGCGTTTTTACTTGCTAAGCAACCCAAACTGCAATAAATCAGGAAACCGTGGTCACAGTGGTGACTGGATATCTAGCTCACTTTAACAACAACAAAAATATAACTGATTGAAGCTGGAGCTCGGACTGAGCCATTCAAAGGGAAGACAATGATGTCGTGACACGCACTGACCTATAATTGCCAACAGCAGAAAGCTGAGGGGCAGTGATTGGTTAGCCCTTAGGGCCCTGTGGCCTTAGAGGATGAGAGCCATCATGCAATTGCAAAGGATCAGCAAATCACTGTCAGATGCCCACTGGCTAGACCACTCCACCCCAAACCTATTTTTCCATCAGCATCAGAGGGTTTTATTGAAAACAATAAAAGCAAATGGTTACAGTAAAATGGAAAAATCCTTTGGGCATGTTTCAACAAAAAGCAAAGCACTAGAAGAACAAAGAGGGTTTGATTTTATGCACAATATAGTCACTGGTGGAAATAAATACATGAAACGTAATAGGGCTAAAGAAATGTTAGCTTCTGAGCTTCATTCATTCACAGATAAAGTGTGTTTGTACATGTCCAATGAATACATTGCTGTGGAGACAGAGTCATCAGTTAGCAAGAAAGTGTTTGGGTGGTGTCCAGACATTTCTAATCTGCCAACACAGATTAGGTGAACTATTTAAACCATAATAGCAGATTTCCTTAAATCACTGCCAAAACTCCACACTTTAACAAGCTTTTGAAGATGCTCTAGAAAACTGTTCCCATTAGCCTGTCAGGGAGTTTCTGATGTCTTAATGCAGGTCAGCTCTCAGACCTGCAGCTGCACAGAGAGAGACGGACTGGGAGAAGAGGTAGGGGGGTGGTATAAACCCAGAATCAGCAGCTCTCCCTCTGCCTCCTCTCTTATCTGCTCACACAGCCAGCTGAGGAGCACACAGACACTCTCAGACACAGCCAAGCTTTCCTGGCATCTCTCCCCCCCACTACAGAGAAATGAGTTTGTCCTCCAATCTACACCTCTGTGTGAAGCCCAGCAGACATCAAGCAGCAGCAGCAGCTATGAGCACATTTAATTGGCCAGCTGTCTGAGTGGTCAGAGCTACTAATTACTTGAGAAGACAGCAGTTTTTGACAGTCTCTCAAGCCATATAGGAGTAAACATTGTAAGAGTACATAAGAGTGCAAGCATGAGCCATATGCAGATATCGGAGAACTGTCCTTGCGCCCTATATTCCCACAGGAGCAGATCTGCACTTTCACATTTCTCCTTCAGGAAGTTAATGGATTAAAAATTCAGCATATGGTAATACAAAGCCTGTGAGTCGGGCTCAGCTCACAGGCAATAGAAGCAAACGAGTCTCCTGACTAAATGAAAGTGATGTCTTATCAACTAATTATCTCCCCTGAATTGTTTATCAAACACAAACCCTAAAGACCTCTCCCTCCTTTGTTGCTACGCTTATGTTAAATCTCTCAGTGAGTGCGGTAAGTGACATCTCTGCCTAACACTGCGTGTATGGCTGGTAAACACAGAGATCAGCAATATACAAAGCACACTGACCGCGGATGCCACAGGGAGTCACAGTGGAGATGAGTCAGGAGGGCCGCAGGGTGGAGAAAATGATGAAGGGCCAGGAGGTTAATGCTGAAAAGAGCACACATTGCTTTTATATGAGATGCACTTGATGGTGTTTGAATGCAGCTTTTGTGAGCTGCAGTATTTTTTGTACAGCAAAACTGAAACTGACGGCAAGAAAAATGAACTTAACAACCTCAGTGAGCAATTAAAAAGGAAAAAGAGAGCAGCCACACAGTCTCTAAGAACTTATAAATCTCATTCTTAATGTGTAATCAAGAGTAAGAAAACAATAATAACTAAGGTCCTTAGGCTCTAATATGAATGAATATCAAGTCTTCATCCACTTGCATTGTGTTTAATTATGTATATTAGATAAATGCACAATTGTTTTCTGAAACTAAGAGTAAGGCTGTAGAATTAATCACATTTTTATGGTTTCTAAAGATTATTAAGCCAAGATAAACATTACTGTTTTCTCCAATTAAAAATTAAAATGCAATTTAAGGCTTTACTTAAATGTGCATCGTGTAGCTAAAGTAGCTACCATTTCTAATAAGTAATAATCGCTACTTTGACAGCTTTTATGGCCCGCTAACACAGAGGCAGACAACAAAATACAAAGATAACAGTTGGTCACAGAAACACTTCACTAATGTAACAGTCAGCTCTGTTTTTTGGTAGCTTGCGGAATTTGAACTCATCTGTTAGCTTCCACAGTTAGCAACTTATGCTAAGCTTTTTACACTTTTAAACACACCAAGGTTATGTGGTAAGGTTCTTGTATAAAAGATATAAGAATGGCTTTATCCTATCATTTCATTACCTGCAATCTGCAAATATTTAAACCAACCAAATACTGAAGCTTAAAAAACATCATGCAAATACATAGCTGCTATACCACATCCTGGACTTGAACTATTTGAGTTGTGAGTGAGAGGGAGTGGAAAATTACAGATTACACTGTGCACATTTGTCAGTCTATAGTGTGAACACAACCACTGTAGCTGAGTGGAAAACTGCATTACCTTTGAAAGAATAAATGCCTTCAGATCACTTCAAACTATGCTACACCTGCTCAAATGATCTTTAATGTAAATATTTCTCCAGCCAGTCACATGGCTGCAACTCTTTGGGACACTGAGACTACACTAGACTTGGTCAAGTTGACCTGCTGAAGTTCAAACTGAGCATTTGATTGGAGCAGAAGACTAATTTAAGTGACTTTGGAGATGGTATGGCTGTTGGTGCCAGATAAGTTGGTCTGAGTATTTAGAAACTGATGATTTACTGGGGCAGTGGAGGCCTATAGTTGGATAAGTCTCAGTTTCTACTGCAACATTTGCACGGTAGAGTCTGAATTTGGCATAAATAGCATGAAAGCATGGATCTATCCTCCTTTGTATCAATGATTCAGCATGGTATCCAAGAAAGATGATTCTTTTCATCTGGACAAAGAATCAGCTTTCCTGGATTTCCTTACCTGGATGATTGAGCATGCATGAACGCGTTCAGTATGGCAGTGATGGTGTAATAGTGTAGGGACTATTTTCTTGGCACACTTTGGCTCCCTCAGTAGCAACTGGGCATCATGAAAAACACTCCCGTCATGGATGTTTAGCTGACCAATCTGCAAACGGTGTGATTCTATAATGTCAATATGGACTGAGGAATATTTCCAGCACTTTGTTGAATCCATGTCATAAAGAATGTTGACAAAGGGGGTCCAACCAGGTACTAACAAGGTGCACCAGATAGTGTATTCTTAAACTGGTATCATATCAAAAACGAATGAGAATCATCTTCAATCACCAACTTTCAATAGCTGCACCACATGTATCAGCAAATAAATGATTTCACCATTTATGGTAAATTAGAGGTTTTCACCATGTACTTTTTACTTGACAAAAAAGCAAAAATATACTTTTTTTTTTTTAAAAACACAGATCTGTTATTACCAAAGGAAAAAAATTTTTTTTGCCTGCCATAAAAACACAAAACTCCTGTATGAATCTGCTGCTTCCAAATAACTCTGAAAATTGAAAATTGCCGCCTCCCGTTTACGCCCATGTACACAAAGCATGAACACCCGGCCAGGAAATGTTCTTACTTTCCATGGAGAACATCTGCCTGCAAAAGGTAAACATTAGTGGCAAACCACATGGAGGAACCCAATGCCAACCAATCACATCTCAGAAAAACACTCCAGGCAAAGGCAATGAGCTCTGAGTGTACACACAGACTGATAAGGATGACACAGGATTAGAGATGATTTGACAAGACTCAGGTCTCAGAAGGTCAGATGCGTGGGCGCCACACATGTTTAGAAAAACCACAAACAAGTTATATAATGTTTTAGGACTCTGATTACTCCTTGATCTCATAATATACCAGTATTTAAATAGTTTCATTGATAAAATGGAAAACAAACTAAACTATCGATTAGATTTTGACGACTAAAGGAACAGACTCGCCTTGTGGTTGAGGAGAGCTCATCAACACAGGACTGTCTCTTCAACAGCTCCTCCATATATGTAAACATGACCCCAGTTAGAATAACAACTGCCTGAAAATTTTAAAGGTAATCTCATCTCTGGGGGAACTCTATAAGACCAGACTGAGTATGTGTGCGGCAAACACACGGCTTAACAGAGGCAGAGAGAGAAATTCAGTGACAGATTCTCTTCTTCGGTTTGAAGATAAATCATTGGTCTGTGCGGCTCAGCGGACTGGAGGCTTGCACCATGTGTTCCTGTCATCACAGGGTCAAAACCAGCTCCCGACCTCTGCTAGACATCATCTGTTTCCTTCCCAAATTTCCTGTCATGTTCCGCAGCGGACTATCTAGTGAGGCAGAGGTTTCCTTATGGGGTGATAGTGATGCCTTACTCTCATTCTAATATTGCTACTGATGTTGGCGTACCTTTAAAAGAAGACTTGTGCTATTAATCATTTCTGTGCTGCATGAAAAACCACAGGAACATGAAGCTGAAAAATTAAGCACAGTAACCGTCACACAAAAAAAGATTAATTTCAGTCATTGCGTCTGTTTAATTCCATTCTGCATGAGTTGGCTGTTTTTATATCAGTGTGTACATTACGCAGCACTTGTCATACTGTCAGTGGACTGACAGCATGAAATGGAAATAATCCCTGAAAAACAAGTCAGTTTACAAACTTTATTGTCACATTTATGTCTTGTCATTCAGGAAATTGCTGTTCTGTGACAGTAGCAGTGCAACCCTTCCCGAAAGCTAAGAAAGAGTGAACAAAACATTTTCTTTTTATCATCAGCTACGCAACTGTGATAAAGGGCAACATTTTCTTTTTCGTCGAGGTAGTCTTGCATTTCTGTACTGGACACAAGTGATGGGAAGCTTGTTGGCTCGGATGTTAAGCGCCCAGTCACACAGGCCTAGAGGGCAGAAACCACTGGCTGCTACTGGAGGTTTCAGGCAGTCGCTGTGAAATCCATTAGCCCAGTCATCGAAGCGTAGACACCATTCAGTGACTCCTTGGAAACCTTGGTCACTTTCAAAAAATGTGTATTCCCCAACCAGTTGGCAAGTGGTTACCTGGAGTTGCTTCATGAAATTGGTTACAAAGAGGTATCTGTGCTGCACTGAAAACCATCCATAGCACAACAGTTATAGTTTAAATGGAAGATGTTGACTTGCCTGCAAACACTCACCAACTACCCACCAAGCAGTAGTGAAACTGTGAAAAGTGCAACACAAAGGGAGACTTTTCAAATGCGTTGGTTGCAGCGGTACGGCACAACTGTGAAGGTGAATGTTCTCCGTTTCCAGTTTGCATCAAGCTTTTTGGTTTTACTATAGCTTGGCAAGTAGTTAAAGAGAGTTTGCAGACAAACTGTCTTTTTCCATGCAATCTCCTAAATCTCAATATAATCACAAGGAGATGACTATTGCTACCAACCAGTCAAGGAATACACATTTCTTTTAGGGCCATTATTTGTTTGGAAGACGCACAACAAACAACAACAGGTCAGACTTTAACCCAGGCTGCAGCATTTCATTTGTCATACGATCAACATCATGAGCTAAACTGGCACCCTGGCAAGAAGGTTCGTGGATGTAGTGAAGGAAGACATGCAGAAGGCTGATGTAACAGGGATATGGTGAGATGGAGGCAGATGAGCCACTGTGGCAACTCCTATAGACAGGAGCCAAAAGAGGAAGAAGAAAAAGACCCACAGGCTCCCAGCGGTTCACCAACCAGCCTCTAGGCCTGTGTGGCCGAGAGCGAACATGCTGACGATGCTAATGCTAACATATTCAGATATTAAGCATGTTCCTACGTTTTATGTAGCTTAAATGGCATGGTCCGTCCTGTACTCCGGCGCTGACCCACCTTTCTTTCACTCTTTCTCTTAGTCTTTCTCCCCCCTCTCTCTCATTTCCTGTGCATGCTTTATGTTTGCTATCTGTGGTAGTAACATCCAGGCTCTTGGTTATCTCAGTCATTCCCTGAGATAACTTACCTCGTCTGTATTGCAGATTACTCCACTGTCAGCCAGTGTCTCACTGCCTCTTCTGCCTTTGCAAAACCTGCCCAGACTCCCCATCTGCACAATATCTGTTGTCTCTTAATAAATCCTTTGTTTGCTTGTTTTTATGTAATGCATTTTGTCCGGTGCTTTAAAGGATAAATTTGACTTGTGGTAGAAACATCAGCGACTTATTATTACATGCATCAGTTTGCTGGTTTCATGGTTATGACCTTTAACCTTCACATTTTATCCACTGGGTACCACTTTAGTGTTTCTTTTCAGTTTGCAGAAATCACTCAGTGATACTTAAAGACCTAAGGGACAAGTAGTGAGCTGGTGTCCCGTGAGACTAGTTGTGCTCAGGATAGAGATCTAACCCTAACCCTAGAGCTGTGATAGGTTTGCCTTATAATGTATGATTAACAATATTTGTGTTGCCTCACAGCAACAGAAAATAAAAGCTAAAACAATAAAAACAGTGAACATATAACTCCTTTGGATTGATTTAATCGGTGGAGTCAAGTTGTTCCCACAATATTTCACTGGCACTGATACCATGTTGCCCACTCCAGTACAGACAGCATCAACTGTGCTTCTTCCATACATAGCTCTTCAATGCCGAGGACAAAATTCTCTGCATTTAAGAGGAAAGTGACTCCAAACAACATCCACCCACAGGGTACTATATGAAATTGTCATAGTGTGCCTTGCCCTTGTCCTCAGTTATGTGCCTAGGTCTTACATAAGAAGAGTTGTAGACACCACAGAAGAATGACTGTCGTTCTTGTGCTGTATATACATGAAAACGGAGGGAACGCAGATGCCTATAGATCTGTAAAGCCATGTAATTGTGTTACATCTTGTAGCCATGTTGAAAACCAGAACTAAAATAAGGCAATAAGTTGCAATCCTAAACCTGAAGTTCTGCAAACAGGAAAAGCAAAAACATATACAGTACAGATTAAGCATGACAAATGAGTAGTAGTTGGTTTGATATGCATTTCAGTGTTCGTGCTTGTATTTGACCAGAGAGGGAAACCCATAAAAAAATAAACAAATAAGTAATCATACTGCTCTTTGTCACTACCAGTACAACTATAAATGATCTATCATGGCTATTAATAGACTAATTGGGGAGACAGAGCATCAGCCTGAGCCACTGACAGCAACAACGGGGGGATGGTATCTGGTCTCCAGAACAGCAATAGTGCAAAGTAATGCATTTTGGGTGAGCAATATGATTGATATTTTTCTGTTGTTGCTATATCTTGCAGTACTCTCTTCAGATGTAGATATTTCGTTTTGTTGAAGTCTGATTTTAATTGCTTCCTGTCTACTAAAGGTGGAAGCCAACCCGGTGGATTTATCCCATATAAAACCAGCTCCAGACTTTGAGGAAAGGGCTCGACAGAAAAATATTCTAGGCTACGTTAAGGGAGTAAACCGTGAAAATCCACCTTTGTCAATCGCACAGCCCCACAGGGTTTTATCAGAGATTTCGTTTACTGAGCTGCGTACAAGGGTAAAGGGTGGATGTCTGCAGGGACAGTGGTTTGAACTCAGGACCAGAGTTCTGATATTAACATGTCAGCCTCGCTCAACCGCTGTCACTTCTTCTCCAGTTAAAATATATTTCGATCGTTTTTTCAAACGGTGGCAATAACTCCAAACCACACACATTGTTGTGTTGTTTCTCTGTTGAGTCGGTGAAAATAATTTTGTGGTCACAGTTACTAGAAACTCACACTATAATGACCTCAGCCGCTGGCAGCTCTCCACGGACCTTTCACTGCGTGCCAACAACACAACTCAAAAGGCAACAAAAGACACCCGAACAAACCTCTGCTTCTTTGACACTCTCAGCATCTCCTGAAAAACAGAGCAGCTCTGTGCTTGACCTGCATATCTGACAGGTTATTATCCCATTAGATGGGCTTCATTTACAGTCCAGACAATATAGGAAAGCTCGAGAGACAGCTTATGGTTACTTGGCTGAATGTTTTTGTGCCAACAGGCAATCAAAATTCTGTTTGCCATTAGAAATACACTTAATGCATTCAACAGACTGTTGTGTGATGTGTTTATCTGGGTAAAAAAAGAACAAAAAACATATACTTGAACTTAAATCATCAACCGATTACAAACTTCACACTTTTGAAAAGTATGTGCATCAGTATCACTGTGAAACAAATACTAACATTAGTCAAACATAGGCATATATATTTTTAGGAGCAGAAATACTATAGAGTTTACAGTCCTGTATCTTAATTGCACTACTTACATAGTTAATGGGCATAAATCATAATCTCATAAATCCTTTTTAAGCCATTGAAAATGAGGCCACAGCGTGCATTACCATCACCCGGCGGTCATTTCATTTTTAGCGTGAGCATAATGGTCTTCCTGCATTGAATGTTTAGGGACTCTGTCAGCACTAAGCTAATCGCTCCATCGTGTAATGTTTTATGTGAGGCACGAGGTGGGAATGTAAAACAAGGTGAAGAGCATGGATGTTTCTTGGATGCCGTGTATCAACAGATCCCTGTAATGTGTTTTGACATGGATACAAGACGACGAGTTCTGGATGTTACATGAAGCTGGAAATGAGAAATGTCTGTATGACAGCATGCAACATATGAAGTCACATGCATCAGTTTCTGATAATTATAAATATATAAAGTTCAAAGGGAGTTGAGTCAGTTACAGGTCAAGGTATTCATAAATTTTCAATGGTTACTCCCTTAATAAGGCATTATGTATGTATGTGAGTATTTAGGTTAAATATTTTAAGGCACCAGCAATAAAAAAATCTTTTATACAGTTAAAATGTAACTCGTTGCCACAGGTAAAGCGTCTACTTCATCAATAAGCAAGCAGTAAAAGTAATTATACACATGAATAAGATACCAAAACATTCATCTGAAAGGGTCTCCGTGAGATGAAAAGTATAAATCGTGTGTGATAAGGGAGGATAATTGATATGAGCAACAACCCTGGACATTAAAAGGTTTCCTTTAATCCATTTAATGCAATTCCAAATCTGTTAAAACTGGGTGCATTAAAGTGGTGGTTCAGTTTTGATGAATGCCATTTGCCCCACTGTGCTCAAAGTACCAAAACAGCATCAGTGGCTTCATTTTTTTATATGACCTACTCACTCAAGTAAAACTCACAAGCCCGGTTATGAGAAGTTTCTTACAGGAACTTTGGTCTTTCTACTGAATTACATTCAAATGTATCTAACAAATGTATCACTGACTCAAGAAAGGGTGATTCTGCCTGTGATAAGAGGCTCATCTCACACACATGACAGCGAGACAGAATGTAAACATAAACCCTCAGATGAGCTCCTCTATTATCTAGTCGCATACTTCCTTTAGTACGCTGACGTAATACAGATGTAAGTCTATTATATTCAAAAGAAGGCAAAGATTTCGACAATCAAACTAAAAACTAAAACTTTGCAACTCACATCAAAACAGTCTAGTAGGATTAAAAAAAGGCCTGAGATATATTATGTACTACCTTTTTTTCCTGACAGAATCAGATGAGTGAACTGATACCGCTGTCATATCTGTATGCAGACCGACTGTAACCAAATAAAAACAGACTGGCTCTGGCTAAAATGAAAACTAAAATGAAAAAATGCCAGGAATTAAACAAAATTTAATAAAATGTGAAAAGCTTTAGAATCAGAATCAGAATCAGAATGGGGTTTATTGCCAGATGTTGAGGTTTACAACATTAGGAAATTGCTGCGGTGCTTCAGTGCAAACAATAAGAATTAAAGTGCTATGTAGAAAGAAAGATATGTGCATGAGATATACATGAGATATATACATGAGAGTAAGACTTATGAGTGCTACGTAGAAAGATATATACATGAGTGCAGGTGGTGATCGGTGCCAAACATGAAATGATGCAGTGACACAGCGTAGGGTCATGTGTTAGTGGCGGGGACAGTCATGTGGTTATTGTTCATGTGTCCAACAGCAGAGGGGAAGAAACTGTTCTTATGGCGAGAGGTTCTGGTGCGAATGGACCGGAGCCTCCTGCCTGAGGGGAGCAGGTCAAACAGACTGTGTCCAGGGTGAGAAGGGTCAGCTGAGATCCATTTGATTTAGACAACGAGTTTTAGATTCGCTTGAATGCATATTTCCTTACCTGTGGACAGAGCTAGATTAGCTATTTTCTAGTTTTTAGTCTTAATGATAAGAAGCAGCAACTTCTGGGGATGACAGAGGAAGCCAGTATAACTGTAGTTCCTCCAGTGGCCACTTGAGGCTGGGTCCAAAAGTGAGTCAAAAATGTGGACTGTATTGAAGTTTTTCACATGACACCATGCACACTTTGCATGATGTCATGTCATTCACAGCGTATTGGGAATATACTTTTTACCTGTCCAACAGGTGGTTGGCAGGGGTCTCTGACCAGCCTGCAGACCTGTGTGAGGCTTTGGAAATCATTTTTCCAATGACTGCCATCAACCTCCATCAAACACTTGCAAAAATACTTATTTTTCCCTCATGAACAGTGGTTGCAGACCAGTCTCTAGGTACACTGTGACCATGACTGGCACAAGATCAGAATGGATCATTAATATCCATAATGGTTAGTGGTCACATGTTTGCAAAACCTTGATAAAAGAAGGAAAGGACATATTTGCGTCTGAGAATAAAGTGGAAATAAAAAACATTCCAAAACATTTACATCCCTAAAGAATTTAATTGGAAAACAGCCCCCGGACTTGACCTCAATAAACACTTTTGTGATGTGTATGAGCGACTAAAAAGTCCATTTTTCTTGAAGATTTGAGAAAGGAGGATTATCTGGGGTATGCTCATTAACTAATGACTTGTGACTGACAAATCATTAGCCAGCAAGTATGCAATTTCACAGTCAGATCCTCTATCACTCATCACATTTGATTGTAAAACACCAAGACGGTGACAGTAAAAAAGTTCATCTTAAGGCTTCAGAACCGAACTTTTAACCAAAGATTGATTCCCATCTTTTCCACTATCTCGAGTCAGTTACGCTGGGCTCTAGTGTTAATATTCCAACATTTACAGCATTAAAAAGCCCTCCATAATAGCTACACAAGGCCTGGGTTTTTTATAACAACTTGTTGTTTTCAGTTTTTTCATAGCTTAACGTTTGGAGTGTATCCACTAACTGGGAAGTGAATGCTAACTGGGAATAACTAATGTGGAATACTATCTAAGGTGACCAGATATCCCCCTTTGAGTAGGACTGTACAATTTATTGACCCACACCTTGAGACGCATTTTGACTGGTCATATGGCCATTTCTTATATTTACTTCTAATCTTGTCTTGATCATGGAAAGTTAAAGGTTAAGTCACAAGCTTTGAACATTTTGTTGAATGTGATGAAAACTACCACAAATAAAATGAAGCTGAAAAAATGTGTCCACACATTTTATGATACCTGCATAGAAATGTGTGCATAGCGTGCTTGCATTAGCTGATAACTTCGCACTTCACCCTCTTGTCCAAATATGGCTCAGAAAGAACCAACGCAGTGCTGGCCAAAGTGCGGACACTAAATACAATTTAAAGTTGGTCTTAACAAACTAATAAGTGAGGTAAACAGTGGCTGTGTCAGTCTATGACTTCTGGCTGTAGTTTCAGATTAACCACACAGACAATATAGTTGCATGAATGTTCTCATCTGACTCTCTTTAAATAGGTGAACAAGCCCACACTTGCTCCTTTAACAGCACATCATTTGCTTGCTCCTGCCATCAGATTTTGTAAATATCCACATCACACATGTCCAAAACTGAGCACAGCTCGCACTGCACTCTGCAAAATACGATATCTGATTGTCTCACCATAACTGCAGCTCTCTTAGCCCACTAACCACACATACACAGACACAAGGAGAGTCTTATATATAATAAATTGCAGCCTTCACTATTCTCTACGGACCTTCTCTTCAATGGGGAGACAGATGTTTATGCAGTTGCCATGGCAAAAGGTGTCCTTTATTGAGGGAGCTACAGAGGTGTTGCACGATCCACGCCACCCTTTCATTAGACAGCCCCGATTGTGCTGAAATACCATTGACTCACCAGGGTGGGCGCCGTCGTTTGGGAACGATGACACATAGTAAAAGTATATACAGATTTATTTTTACATAAATTCCCATTCCACCCCAAAACAGCCAGGGAGTTATTAGTTTCTACACATAATGAAAAATAAATATTCTCACAAATGCAGGCATCCCACGGAAAATAAAACCGCTGAGCTTCAGTATTTTAGGTTTTTTTGTGTGTTATTGTTCTCATATGAAGGTTTCCTTCTTTGCAAGGTATTATGTTTCCTGAAACATAACACACACACACACAAATATATTTTCTCACAGAAATAACCACAAACAGATAAACTTCCTCCAGCGAGAAAGCTCGTTTGAGTTTTTTTCTCTTTCTAAAGTTAGCGATGCCTGGGATACATCCATAAAAATTCACAAGGACAATGTGTGGCCGTTTGTAAGCAGGTCATGGCTCTAATTATCAATTAACTGGGTTATTACTCTCTCTTAACTCAGCCAGGCAGCACATATGTGCTTCTTTGTTGACCGGATACATTGATCGAAGCGAATAAAATACAATGCAATGCATCCAGGTCTATTGTTCATTTCATGGTATAAGATGTTTTTGGATACTGTATAACGTGCCCTATATTGTTCATACCACGCTCTAGGCTGCTAGCGAAGTAGGAGAAAATATGCACCTCTGACATGCTGTGCTTAGAGTTGGCCAATAAAATCAAGGGTTTTGAGCGCTCTGAATCTTTGAGGTGCAGATCTGGCGCTCTGTCTGGCCCCCGTCTCCAAACATTCGTCTTCATCTTCAGGATGGCTGCTGGCTCTGGCCTTGCTGCCAGCTCCTCATTGCTTGTTTGATGATTAAATACATTTTGATTTGCCGGGCCATGTTGTAAACTTCCTGTGTGGTTGCACCGTCAGGTCTGTGTTGCACTGTGCTGCTCCCCAAAGGCCTTGCTTGAACACCATTATTATCCCTGCAAATTAGCCCAGTTAACCTGCCCCTGCTCCAGCTCACTCTTTGTTAACCCCTCATTTTTTTGCCATGTCTGGATCATGGACCAAAAGATTTTAGAAGCTGTTCCCCCCACACCCCATCCTCCATCGTCCCCGGCTACCCTTGTACCAGCAGATCCTAACCCCTGTGAATATTAAACAGCACAGACTGCAGGAATGCCTCCGCTAAATTGGCAGCAGATGTTGTTGAGGGGATTTGGTTGTGAGGTGTTTTGTCTGCAAACTGAGCTGTAAAACATCGCAGACCTGACAGGTCCTCTGGTGAGCCTCCAAGCTGAAGCGGCACAAGGGCAATATGGCCCTTAAGTAGCTCTACTGAAGCTCACTGGTGGCTGAACACTCAACCATCTATCTAATGGTCACTTATGAACAAAGGTTTTCAGGAGTGAAGTTGAACAAACAGGGAACTTTGTAATAGAATACGTTAAAGATGAGGAGGATGTAAAGTGTCCTCCCATTTTATATCATTTGGATGACACTTCCAAGATTAAACTGGTGGATAACTTACTTAATATCGTCTTAATTTGGTCCATGTTGTTGTCCTTTAGGTGACACCAAGAGGTTTTTATCAAGATTTCTGTTCAAGATGTGGAAATCATTTCAACTTGCAATAAGATTACATTTTAATGTATGTTAAAATACACTTTTAAAAACCTGCATGTGATCCAGGAATGGAAAATGTTGCTTACCTGCCGCTGATGTCAGGTTGAGAGGAAGCAGGCCTGAGATGTCTGGGTGTCGAGGGGGGAAAGATGAATGAATGGTGTGCAAAGAAAATGATTTCGTAGTTTGTTCCAAATTCTGAACCAGCCATTGCTTCAGGCTACCGCTGCTGACATAAACTGTGGCACATGTGATTTCTTACTCCCAGCACAAATTATAATAGTTTGGACTACTGGTGCTCTGGCTCCGAGTCGTCAGGGGCACTGGAAGAGAAATTGGTTTTGAGCCTAAAAGAAATAAACAGATTGTAACAAAAATAAATGTTTTTATAGGCTCTTTGCAAATCATGTAAATCCCAACACATCTTTATTAAGGACCGCTACTTGAAAGGTGTTGATTGCACTGACAAAGTGGGATACTTATAGCAATAGCCATATTTTGTATTTTAGCTTTATAGAGCCTTTTAGCATCTTTCAGTTTGTTAGTTTGACATCAGTGTCTTTTAGGGTCTTGTTTTGATTTATAACTGTATTGCTTTGCTTCAATCTCACTGTTATCAGCAGCTATTTTCAAGCTCTGAAAACCCACTTTATGCTACCAATTCACTAAATGGATGACAGACAAGTTAGCAACACACTAACTAGCACTAGTCCCAAAAAATTGATTCTGTTCATCTGGACGATGCACTTTCAGTGGAAGAAACGTTTCGTCACTCATCCAAGTGACTTTTGCATCCAAGTTATATTTGCATAATGACGTAATGCAAACTGTCCTGATCACTGATCAGTGGCAACTTGCATATTAATGATCATGAAAACTGACCTCACAGACCATTGTTTATTCAGTGCTTCTAGTTTCAGTCATTATGCAAATGTGCTGTTTATAAGGTTGTGGAGACATGCAGTCAGCTGAGACTGAGGAAGTCACTAGAATAAGTGACGAGACATTTCTCCCACTGATAAAACAACGTTCAGACGAACAGAATCCATATTGGGGGGGATTTCCTTAGCTGCATAATTTAGCATGCCATAAGATAACTAGCACTACCTTTTAGATGAGGATACTGTGTTTCCAGGTATTTTCTCTAGACAGTTCATCACTCACAAAGGCTTAGTCAAAATAGAGTGAGAAAAGGATCAACCTCCTTGTGACTATGGACGATCCATGATTGCCTGATGATTTCAAGTAGTTCCAGCCAAGAAGTTTGCAACAAAGTTGCTCAGAAATTGAGCATGCAGCACCCTCAACCTCTGGATAAATATTTGAGTACTAGTTTTAAACACTAGGCAACTGCAAAGGTCACCTGGTGAGAGGCAACCTGTCTCTAAACTCAAAGTGACTGCAGTCACTCTCATATTGGTGGATATTAACAAATAATTACCAAGTGCTTTACAAATGGATATAAATGGAGACGGGCTGCCAGGACTTTGTAATCATTCTATGTCAGACTGTGGCAATGAGAGAAGTTTGTCTGCACTGTCTCTCTTTGACTCAAATTGACTCTCTTTGTTGTACTCAACTTCAAAGAGAAGAAGCAGAATATAGTAGTTAATATGATTTTTTGATAATTTTTGGGGGGTTTTTGTATGCAGATGGCAACAGATTTGTGATTTTTGTCAATTTTTCACAGTTAATCATCGTATTAACCCAAAGAGACTGCAAGTAATTGCCAACTTAATCCCATTCAATCACAGGCTGATAGTAGACTGAATCTAATTGCTGTCTTGATGCACCAAAGCCACTTTGAAAATCCTAACTGACTGCAAGTGGTTGACCTTTCTTTAAACCAACAACTTCAAAGGCAACAAAATGGGGATTTTCTCGCAAGAACTTTGGATGTCCTGTGGTCTCCATAACAGACAGCCATTCTCACCTATGGCCAAATTAGAATCACCAGGTAACTTTACATGCATGTCTCTGGGAGAAGCCCATAGATGCACGGGGGGGGGTCTTGAAAACTCCACACAGAAAGACCTCAGCCAGTAGACTTAAACCTGGGACAATTTCTCTTTGGGGGAACAGTACTAACCACCGTGCTGCACAAAAGCAGGTCAAATTAGCTTTAAATAAACACTTTAGTAGTAGACAACAGTATTTTTGTTAATTGTGTTCATTCATGTAGTGCATTAATGTGCACTCACTGCAGACTGCTGTATGCTATCAACAAAGAAATTCCAGGAAAATAATCAGTGCTAGTGTTAAAGCAGGTGGGAGGACATATATCAGCAACTATGTCATACATACTTTTCCCCCCAGCTGATAAGAAACCATTACAACCACGATGTAAGTTCCTATATTTAGGGTAAGTGCAGGGAGCAGCCCATTTACTGACACGGTCAAGCTTAACATGAGAACTAAATTCAAGGGTGGCCAAGATCCTTGCAGGCCATCTGCCAAGAATCCAATATAGCAAATGGTTGGATCTGTGTAAGCCCTAAGCTGAAAATAAAGTCGCTATGCTTAAAAAGTGCTAGCATGCTTTAATGCGTATGGAATACAAATCCTGGCTGTGCCCTGTAGGCCAGGCTTTTATCCACTTCCATACAGCATGCCCCGTGAAGTTGATTCATTTGGGCCAAAACAGAAGCTTTTATCAACTTTGGCTGTGACTAACACGCTGCTTGGAGTTTGAGGAAACTTTTAAAAAGCTACTTTCCTTTATCTCACGATGTCATGGCCCTCAAGAGTTAGCCAAGAAATCCAACGTATCAAAAATGACCATAGACAGCAAATCAAGATGAAGAGTGTCATGCTGGTGGTGTTTGCCACCTGCTTTGGGACAGAAGTGAGGGGAGCGTGGGGTAAATGTGGGGTCATGGCTGTCAGCAGCCTCTCAGTTATACAGGCCAAGTGGGACTGCAGATATGAGAAGGGGAGAAACTGCAGTGATGACATGATGAGGGACACGAGGGTTACGCAGTCACCGTCTTCATTCAGCGCTGCACGGCCTATAAACTCTGTGACGAGCTCGGTCTGTGTGTTTGTGTGTGCAAACATTCCTTTAAGCCGTTTTCTCTCAGGGCTCTGTCCTTGTGTTATGTGATGCTCCCACAGTGGAGGCCTGTCCACGACCCCTATAAAAAGAGAAGGATGCCCACTTCCTTACACCCTGAGGCATGCCAGTCCAGCCTCAAGGGAGAGGGGCCCCATAATTTATTATTTGTTCCCCTCTTGTTAAGGAAATACTTTCTCAATAGCTCTTTCTCCTTTGTTTATTTTTACTGTTCTTATTTTCGTCCTTGATCCAACCCCGTCTTCTCTTATTTATTTGCTTTCTAAACACCAGATTGGTTTGGTACATTCAAGCTGCCATGAAGAGACTTTAAAAAATTACTTTTGTCCTTAGTGAGGACAGTGTTTATTTATCTGACTGAACCTGAAGGGATATGAGTATTTTGGGAATACCTATGTGTAGGTGACAGCTGAGCTGAGCTGTACAAGCTGACCCTGGTTTCCATTACCTCAGGACTTAATCAGATTCCTCTGCTGCGCATTGAAGATATGTCGACTGATACAGCGAGCTCGGGTGTCATAATTTATCAGCCGAGCTCTGCCACTCTTGATTTAAAGACATTCCTGCACCATGTGAACTTGATTCACACAGTCTATGTTGTGTATAATGATGTCTTTCACCAAAATCACACCGAAGCATTCAATCTCACACCAAAGTGACCAAATCTTCAGTTATTCCCAGCAGTGGCTTCTTTATTTGTTGGTGTCGGTCAGGTTTTTGCAGCTTTCTCAAACCCCCTCATCCAAAACAACCATCAAGGGAAGAAAAAGAAAAAGGCAAAGCCACTCGCTGACTGCTGATCCATGACTCAGCTTTGAAAGTCTCCACCTCCAAATCAAATTGTCCGGCTTCAAGGAGGAGAGGTGCCTGCCCCGGGCCATGCAGTGTCACCAACCAGCTTTGAGGGGTTAATGCACATTTTTCTCAGTTGTCAGGGACGTGTGATGGGGGCGAAAGAATACAGAGGAGCACAGAGGTCACTGCTCTCCAAATATCAAGAGCCTTTGAAATACTTAATTGTGTTATAAAAGAAGGTGAAAATACCAACTTTCCAAAGGCAAACAACCTTTAAAAGCTCCAGTGGACCTTGTCAAGCATCTCGGTGGGTTTGCTGACCTACCTCAGGATAATGTTTATTTATTGGTATTTGATCAGAGTTAAGTCATCATGAGTTGTGTTTATTTTTCTACCTATGGAGTATTTTCTTTATTTGTGGGTCATTCTTATGTTTAATTGTGGATGTTTATTGCATTGGTTTAACTTATTATTCGACTGAATTTACGCATTTTAGTCTAAAAAACAAACAAAATGACGCTAAGGAGCAGCTGTTAGCATAATGGAGCATATCTATATTTATGGGTGCTATATTTCCCATTACAATACTTCATTTTGACTCAGTTTAAGTTAAAAGATTTCATTACTCCTCTCCTTGAATATTTTTACTTCTTGGGGGTTGGGGGTAGTGTTAAAACAACTATACACACCGGTGGCTATCAAAATCCCAGCACTTCCCACAAAAGCCCATGTCATAAGTGCATACAGACCTGGGTAATGTGTTTTTCAGGTTCTGAATATATGCTATAAAGCTAGGGAACATGCATCAGGACCCTGGGAACACAGGATCTCTTGTCATGTTCCGATTATGTACCACATAAATCTGGAGAACGTAGGACCCTGGGAACACAGGAATGACTCATGTTAACGATAGACTGCATAAACATCCATTGATTTTGAGGCCTTAGTGCTGAAGTTCTGTTAGTCAGAAGTGACTGTGTTTGGATGAAAGGGTGCAGTGCTAGGTTATTAGCTAACGATAGCTAGCTTGGTTAGCAGGCAAAATAAACCATACAAGTGCAACACAGTCACAAATTACAGCAAATGAACTAAGAAAATGGTAAAGCTAAAAGAACATGACAGACTAAAAGTCAAACAAAGTCTCCTTGGATGGTCTGGAACACAGAGAAAATGACATATTATGCTAAATAACTCCCTTAAAGCGGTGCTAACAGCACAAACATGGAAAAGTCCAGTTCAATTATTGTAATTAGTTCAGCTTTTTATCGAGGAACCATGACAACCAAACATGTGTTTAATAAAAACGTTATGTAATTGTCAATGTTAGTGCTGATGTAGTGACTTTAAAAGCAAACAAATGAAAATAAATAAATGCAAATAAAATACAAGTGTGAGTATTTTTCCTGTTTCTTAAGGACATGACTTTCAGATGATGTTCATCTGCTGTACATGTTTTTAGATGGTTATATCTTTATTTTTAGGATTGCCACTTTTTCTTTTGTTCTCCACTTATGCAATTTCCTCAAACTTTTTGGCACACATTGCACCGTCTCCTGAGAGATGTCAGTTTTTCAGCTAATAGGTCTTTGGAAATGCACATAAAAGTTGTCTTTTAGGTGTTTTCATGTGTAAATGACTTGTGAAGTAACTTAACTCGCTAATAATGACGATAGAACACCTGCACCAGATTTACATTTAAATTAAAAACATAAAAGTGTATTTGTATTCATCCCAGCTCCACTTCATTAGACTAGCATCACTTGCTAATAGCATTAAGCATGCATGGAAGCATCGGTGATGAGAAAAACTAGTTCAGTTTAGAGTGATCGCCTTCTCTTCTATTTCTAGGCTTTTTTCCCCCAAGTTTAATTTCCAGATAACGTTCTGCTGTGGGATTCTTTTTCTATGAGTATTGTGTTTTCCTCTTTGATGTTTTTCACACAATGTTTGCACATGGAACTACTTTTCAATAAATTTTCCCCAAAGTCCCATTTTTTTACATCTGTCTTCCTGGCTCTACATTTCAGGAGGAAAATTACTCCATAATCACTAACGATGGTCGTTCTGTGTGAGGAAATGGGTAAGGATGTGTACAGCATCACTTTTCCTGTACATAGCAACAATGCACAAGACCAGGAAAGAGGGTGACTTTCCTAAAATACGGCATGTTAGGGTGTTGTTCCTGCTACATTTTTAGTATGAGGGATATTTTGGAAGCACTGGGACGTTGTTAAGCTTTAAATATTAGAAAGAAAAAAGCCCTCTGTTTCCTATTCTCTGAGAAAACCCTTTCTGGGCCATCCATTCTTCATGTCGGGGCATTTAAAGAAGTCACCGATGCCACACAACCACTTCCCCAGTCACTGAGCTCAAGTTCATGGAGTGTGGCTAATCTTATCTGATCAGTTATTAGCAGCATTTTTCATCTTTGTGGCAGAGCTAACAAGCCTTTGAGATCCCTAATTGCTGGGAATGTGCAAATCTCACGTTAAGCATGAAGATGAATGGAAGAAGGTTCACTGAACATAAATCACTCTGCTCTACAGTATGGGAGAAAGTCTTAAGCCTGAGGATTCACAAGGGGTTCTCATGAACCAGGAGTTTTAACAAAAGAAATCACACAGCGTGGGTTGATCTCTCAAGCAACTAGTTTTATTCAATTTAAATCTAAAGAACATTTTGATGCTTGTGCAGAGGCAGCAACCAAAAATGATTTATCGCAGACGGCTTTAACATTGTGTAGAAAATAAGGAAAAGATTACTAGGGAGTGTATTACCGAATGCTTATTTCCGAAACGACAGTAAATTGGGACACTGCTTTTGAAAGAAGCAATGATTAATCACACAGAGTTTTTCTTGTGGAAAGATCCAGGTGCTCATTTTGAAAGAGCTGCAGAAAAACAACTTCATGAACCATTTGAAAAGCAAACACAGCACGCTGGACTCTCGGCCGTCAAAACCAACTCAAATGTATGGCTGAAAAAGCAAAGGGAAGGCGAAACGCTTTTAGTTAAAGAAGAGAGAGCCGTCATTGTCTTTGTTAACAGTGACGGGGTCGCAGGTTAAGAGCCAGACAGAGGCTGAGTGATGGACGAGGTGATATCAGAGCGGGAATGACTCCGCGGAGCCGCACAGTTGAGGGTGTGTGCGTGTGTGTGTGTGTGTGTTTATCTGCGATTGCGTGTCAGTCTTGTTCAACAAAGAGGGGACAAAGCATTTATGAGTCATATCAGAGAACTGGTAAAGATAAAGCCCCACTTAACGAAATATCCCTTCCAGACGCTGCACGGATACACACTCATCCCACAGCCCCCACCAGTTTTAGACAGCTCCATCTTTCTTGGAGTATCAGGGTCATCTGCCAGAAACCTGTAATCAATGGCCCGGCTTACTGTAGGCCTCCAGACAGCATTAATCTGTCATACTAAGTTTACGTCTGCTCAAAATGCCGAATCGTTGCGTTAAGCTTCATCGAAGTGCAGAAATGGGGTCTGTTTTTACGCGTTTGTCTTTTGTCTGTGTTGGGGAGCACAACCACAGTCAGGACAGCAGATCTGACTGCTCAGGCTTAAGTCACAGGCTGCACAGTCTCTCCTCCTCTTCCTCCACTAGACTCCTGAACAACAGAAGCACATAAAAACACAACACACAGGTTATAACTCACAGAAGCAGGAACGGCATTCACTAATTAGTCATATATTGGCAGATCCAGAGTAGAACATTATTTTCTCAGTTACTCAATTAGTTTGGACAAGCCAAGTAAACAGCTCATCACTCATTTAATAACATGCTTAACTTCAATAAAAGCCTAAAAAGAGTTTACACAAATAAGCTAAGGTACTTCTTGTTTAAAATCGAACACCTAGCCATGCAGGCAGACTGTACAAGCGTTTGTGAAAGATCAAGCAGTTCAAATGAGCTCGCTAAACAGGAAGTTCCTTTTGCAACAAGTCAGTTTGTGAAAGTTGTTCCTTTTAGATATTTCATCATCAACTGCAAGTGATTGCAAAGCGGAGGACGTTAGGAAACATAGGCACTCAGACCAAAGTAGCTGACAAGAAAACAGAAGCAGGATCGTCAAGTGCTGAGGGGGCATGATGCACAAACGCCTTCACTGCTCTGCTGACTCAGTAACTGTAGAGCTCCAAACGTCCTCCATCACTAACATCAGCACACAAACCGGGAACTTTGTGTTATGCGTTTCCATGGCTGAGCAGCTGCTGTGGTGATCCAGGACTTTCGCCCATCATTTTTGTTATTCTCATATAACATGACATATTATCATCTTATAAAGCTGCCAGTTCCACAGCTAGCATATAGAGTACCGTCAGAATTTGAAGTCATGGTTTTCTCCACTTGAATGGATTTAATGTGGATTTAAGTTGAACACTGTTTTTCATCTCTGAGGATAATATCGACTGCATTGACTGTATACACAAAAAGGGTGAAGTCAATGTGAGACAGGCAGAAGACAGGAAGACTGTTGGATGAGAGGAAAGTGGTTAGCATGATTAAAAACAGCCTAAGAACCACTAAAGCTCAAGCCTGCCATGAACTGGAAACTGCATTACTGTCTACAGTGATGTGAGTTTTAGATCATCATGAATTGAGAGGGTACAAAACCAGATTGAAGCCCATGCTCCAAAATCAGCATCTTCAAGCTTGACTGAAATTAGCAGCTTCCCACAAAAACTAGCCAAAATCTTTCTGCAGGAAAAAATGTTTTTCCTGCAGAAAGATTTTATGTTTAGACAAGGCAAATTTGGCCACAATGACAAGAGTCGTAGAAGTAAAGGCGAGACTTTCAAATCTAAGACTGCTGTGCCAACTGTCTGGCATGGTGGTGGTAGCATTAAGCTCTGGGGCTGTTTTCAACTTTACTTCAAATTAACAGCCAGACGGTTGACACAGTTGGATGTTCCAAGAGGAAAATGATCCCATTTACACATAAAAAGGTGTTTTAGAGCGGACAGAACAGGCTAATATTAAGCCTCTGCTATGGCCTGCCCAAAGCCTCAGCCTCAACCCTAAAGAAAAAAAAATTTGTGGACTATCCTTAAAAGCCAAGCCTGTGCCAGGACACCAACCAATTTCAATTAACTCTATCAATTCTGCCAAGAAGCTTGCTGATGGCTACAAAAAGTATCTGTTTGAGGAGCAATTTGCTAAGGGACATTTAACCAAATATTAGTGAGCGTGTACGCATATATTTAAGCCTGTATGTATGATTCTGAAAAAAATCCAAAATAAATTCCATTTTAGTCATTGAAGATATATTTTGTACAATCATTCCACCCAAGCAAAGCAACAGTTCATAGAAACAACAGTTCATTAAAAGCCCATTATTGCAATGACAGTCATGGCCATGGACCAGTTCTCTGTAGCACTTTTCTATTGTACATAGGCATTTAAAGCCCTTTATACAACTTTACCCATTCACACAAGCACCTTTTCTATGCTTTTTCTACATAACTCCAACACAGGTGATGAGAGCAGAGAAACTGAAACAAAATAAGAAGCTCAAAAGGGGAAGAGGGGAGTCATTTGATATATCGGTAATATAAAAACGAAACCTCATAGTGAAGTAAATAAAGGATCTTGTTCTTAGATGAGCTACTTGTTGCTGCGTCATGGAGCAGCAGGAGCAGACCACAAAGAACAGTAGAGAGAATTACAGTGTAATATGGATCACATTAGCAGTAAGCAAAAGTAGGGAGCATCTGCCCAAACTGCTCTGAGGTGCTTTTGCAGGCGATAAGCCACCCAGTAACGGCAGCCCGGGGTCATTAGGGTCTTCTTTGCAGACAGTTTGCCACGGCACAGAGAGAATAAACAATCCCCATTTTCATTTCTTATTCATGGCTTTAATCACGGATGACAAAACATATAGTAAATGAAGAAAGGAAGGAAAGAAGTTGGCATCGCCCGTGTGTCTTTGGGACAGTCTGCTGGGTAATGAGAGGGAATTAAAACTGTGGCGAATTTGTAAATGTGTGTACGGAGTGGGTGGGGGGTGAACTGACATTAACAGGCTGGCATGGAGAAGAGCTGGCAGGGGCCCAGCACATAGTGCTGTCAGTGTGAGGTCCTCTTTGCCCATTCTAATGAGGTATTTTGAGGGTCTGAGCTCAGGCCTGCATTGGGGGCCCCCCCTGGGGTCAGATGGTCAGATGCAGTTGGATGGGTGATGGAAGGACCAGGAGGAAGCCTGTGGCAGCGGGAAGGGATGGCTGAAGTGCGTCACTCCACATACCAGGATGGCAGATGGTTAAACAACCTCAATGAACAGAGGGGATGACATGAAACTTCTTCAAGGTCGCGCACAGGAAACCACAGCACATTTCCTGTGAACCCAGTTGGCCCGTGATGTCAGCCTTTTGTGTTCAGGAATATCTTATAATGGAAATCACGGATATCCAGGTGGCACTGTATGAGGCGCTTGACAATACTGGGCTTATACACCGGATCTTGTGGAAACACTCCTTGCATTACTCACAGTAGAGCTTTTAGAAAAAGATTTTGGGATATTGGTGGTTTTCTCATCTTTGAAGAATTCCAAATGGAAACAGAGCTTCGAGCTAATTTCAGTTTAATAAAATCGTCTCATGGCCATTATGTGCTTTGCCCCGAACAGCTCATTTCTCCTGACATGTTTAAATATTATGTGGCACCTTTTTGAGCATTGAGGCGGACATCTGTTTTCATTTTAGCCTCTACCACAGAGATGAGAATCCACTGTATGCCTCAGAGTCTGTAGATATTAACTGCAATCAGATATTACGGCAGCTGACTTTATGACTTCAGCACCTTTAACAGGGGATGACAAACTAATCACTGAAATCAAATGATGCAGTGTTTTTCTTGGAATATTTCTCCAGCAGACACGGCTGTCCTCTTGACTGACAGTCTCACTAACAATTAAATCAAGTCATCCCAAAGTCTTCTCGTGTGTGTGGCATAGTGTGTGTGTGTAAAATTTTATTGGTCTCCCTTAAGAATAACAACCCGCAGCCCTGAAATGAGGATCGTGAAGGCACAGAGGTTTATATTCATGCAAGCTCTTCATTTTAAAATGTGCAAAAGAGGCGTGGATGAGCACTTGTACATTACAGTCCATCATAGTGCTTTAAGTTTTAAGGTTAAATTAAAGTACTGCTATAAAGTCAATATCTGAAATACATGATCTGCAAAACAAAGCAGAATACTGACCTTGTTATGATTGAAAACGCTTAAAATCAATTATGAATTAATTAATCCTCAACTGCAATTCATTACAATTAATAAACTATTAAATTATTCGATTTTACCATAACCATTTGAACCATTTTATCAGTTTTATTATTACATTGGAGTCCAATAATAACTATCAAATATACAATGTAACAAGTTGCTTTTTACGGATACAAAATTGCAACCATTTATATACGACTCCATTATAGACTGTATCCAACATTAGTATATTGTCACGATGTGATGTGGTAGGTTTGTGGATTACTGTTGTAAAACCTTGAGTATTGAAACGAGAGAGTAAATCTGAGCATTATCACTTCATACTAGTAATGGATGCCTAGACTGCATCTATAATTCACCGTAATATAAAATGCGATTACAGTGATCAGAGCTCCGAGCTCAGACATCCAGAGGGAGCTCGGAGCTCTGATCACACCCTACAGCAGATCCAGAAATCTCTGGAGAGATTGTATATCTTGTCTAGACTGGGAGAGCCTTGGGATGCTAGAGAACTGGAATACGCTGCTGAGGAAAGGAACATCTGGAATACCCTTCTGAGGCTGCTACTGTAACCTGACTTACAGTCCTGTGAAAAACAAAGTACACTTCCTAATTCAACAGCACGTAGAACCATGTTATCATTCTCTGAATGTCCCTTTTCTCTTCTTTAAGTTATTGTTTCAGTTCACTGAGATTTGCAGGCATTCGTGTATCCACAGCTCTGTTAAGGTGTTTTTATATGACTTTTTTTTAGCCATTTCAGTCATGGGATCATTGTCCTGTTGCATGACTCAGTTTTAGCCAAGCTTTAGCTGTTAGATGAGCATCGCATGGCCTGACCCTGAGGTCAACCAAAACTTTTAATTTCTAGTTTTTAAGTTCTATCTTCTATTATCACAATGCGAAACTGATTAGATTATCTAATTTTACTTACATTTTGAAACCAGAGTTGTATGTTATTAAGTATAATTAAAAACATCAACCATCTGACCTGTAAGCAGCAATTTCCATGTCTCTGGCCATCTTCTGAGTGAGCAGAAACTTATAGTCTTCACACTGCTCCTTCATCTGTTCTTGGAAATTGGCCTTCTGACACTTCATTTCATCTATAGTCGCCTAATGTCACACACACACCCACACAGAGCAGCAGAGGATGAAGTTGAATGACAGAATATAGGTTTCAACTGCATTAATCATTCCCCTGTTATACCTCTAGATCAGCAATCTCATCCATGTATGCAGCCTTCTTCATTTCAACCTCGTCCTCCAATTCCTCGTTATGCTTCTCGAGCTCAGCAAGCTCCTTTTGTAGCTCTGAAATCTTCAGGAATAAAGAGAAGGAGTTATTCATTGAATATATATCTGCAAAATTGCTTGTATATTGAATTCTTTTGTTACCGATAATGTAATAATCCCATACCACAACATTTTAGTGCCCTCGTGTTCATGTTCAGTTCAAGAACAGCAGCTGAGGAGCACTTCAGTAAGACAACAAAGAGCTTCAACCTTTGGTCAATGGCAACCTTCTTATCAGCCTTAAACTGCGTTTCACATTAAATGAAGACTGCTTTGAGGCCGAGTTACAAACTGAGAAAAACGTGGAGACATGGAAATGTGAAGAAATAGACATGTGGGGCATTTAAGCATTTTTAGAGATACAAATGGAAGGGGATTGTTTCGGCTGTGGTCTCACTTCTGAACTTCAGAAAAATGATCAACAAATGAGGCCAAGAACAAGAGCAGATGTTTGTCGTCAGTTTGTAGTTGTCAGATGGCCAGAAATAGGACTCAGATGAATGCTAATGTTTATCCATTGCTGCTAGATATTTAAAAATAAATCGATAGTTATAAACATGGCAGCCAACACCATAACAAGTTGAATGTTATGCATCAGTTGGATGATATGAGAGCGACCCGCCAGGCCAAGGAGCCACTGGCAAGTAAGGCATTCTCCAAATCATAGCATCTGACCTGGCTTGTTGTTTCATTATGGATAAATGTTTTTATTTTATTCGGGGTTGGGAGGGTCCTTGCTAATGACATTAGGAAACATGAAAACATCAAAACCACTGACAGTTGATGTGAATACTACAATTTTTTCTCTCAACAATGCGATCTTCTCCTGGAAAATGTCCTGTGGATGTTATTTTGAAACCTCGCATCCACCTAAAAATTGCCGCCAACCTTTACACACACAACCCATGTCTCCCATATCACCCCCTGATGGCAGCAACCTCCCTTAGTGGGACATAACGGTCTATTGAACCCCCAAAAATGACAGAGAGCCAGGGACCTTTCCATGGCCTCCAAACTCCCTAGATCAAAATCTGGACCTGTGTTTATGCCCTGACCAATCAGAGCTGCTTTGGTGCTATGAGTCGAACCTACACAACATTATATGTAGTGGCCGATCAGTGTATATTAGATTGTCATGACATATTGAACAGACATTCATTGATTCCAGATGGTGACTTCTGCAGAATTTGGTGATCCCCTGACAATTCTTCTAGCACCACTACAAAGTTGACGTTTTTAAGAGGAAATATCTGAGGATTTATTGGATAGACTGCCATGAAATTTGGTTCACACAATTATGACCCCCCCTCAGGAGGAATTATGATTACTTCCTTAGCCTCCTGACTTGACATTAACTGGGCAAAATTTTGTATTTTAGTTAACAACTACATACCTCTGATTTAAAGCTACTCCCATCAGTCCCAGTGGCACTTTTTCATCATTACTAACTGAAAACATGGATTTAAACTGAGCTCTAACTACAACTGAAGTATGCAAATTGACCCAGCAAACACAGACAGAACAGGTTACTTTACTTTCACCACAAACTAACTGAGGAGCATCCCTTCCCCCGCCGTGAGTAATTACAGCAATCACTGAAGTTCAACAATTAGCTGTCACAGCCAGATGGGGATCCAGGCAGTCCTGCTCGTCTTTCAGCCAGATCATGTGACCAGAAGACGACCCGATTACTACTCACAGGCTGATGGAGACTTCCCAAACTGTGTGACTCACTTACTCTCCTTGGCATGATAAGTGGAGCCTGGCCTTGTATGTATACGCGAGCGGTGGCGGATAAACCCATCAGAGCCTGTTCTATTATATACATTTGTGTGTCAGGCCTGATTTCACTGCAATCGGTTTGTTTGGCCATGTTGTCTCTCAGTGAGAAACCAGACCCGAGGCATCCATCACAGACGAAGAGGAAACAGAGCAGATCAGGCCGTGCTGTCCATCCGTCAGCCTGGACAGAGCAAAAAGTGAGGCTGAATATTAAAGAAAAGTAGATGATGTTGGGAGACTTGTGCTGAGGTTACAGAGGCTTGATGTTTATTTAAAGAGCTGAAAGGTAGAGCCACACTAATGAGAACCAAACCACCATGTTTGCTACAGATGTGGTTGGGTGCCAGCTGTGGTCAGACCACTGACGGATGCTAATAAGACCAGGGTGGACTATAAGAAGTGTTTTTACCTGAGTCACCATTTCCTGGTTTGTCTTTTCATTCACGTCTCACTTTGTTGTCTGTTTCCTTCAAAGTCTCTTTGCTCCCTTGGCACCTTTTAATTTTTTTTTTGCTAGCAGGATGACAAATTAAGGTTCATTTCCTTTCCGCTCAGTGTGTGTGTGAGAAGTATAAAGACGCCTATGACACTGCAGGCGCTCTGAAAGACTGTACTTAATATAACTGAGGACACAGAGAGCAATAAATCCTGTGTGAGCTGCAGTCGAGCTCTTCACATCTCCTGCTGAAAACGTCCGCAGAGTAAACACTCTGGTCAGCAGGATCTCCCACACTGTTGCTCTGCTGTCACTCAGCCGCTCTCAACTCCCTTTGCCTGCTGTGGGAAACCATCCATTTTCACCATTACATCTGATTTAGGAGCTGATGACCGACACAGAGCCAGCTGATAGATGTTAAAACCCTTTCCTTTTTCAGTAAAGAGGTTGAAAATGTATTATGGGAAGATCACTATCAGCAGGCAGTAACTAAAGGACCTAAATGATGTGTAAAGCTCTGATCACCTCAAAAACAATATTCTCTCATTCGGCTGTTGCAATCAGCAGCCCTGCAGAGCGTTTTGATTTTATATTTCTCACAGGTGTGGAGGCAGAAGTCAAGTGAGTGTTGATTGTGGAGCTCAAAACATAAAAAAAAACAAAAAATAATAATTTTCATGCCAAGAGTTACATTAGAAAATTTTATCACTCGCATAGAGTCACGAAGAAAGAGAAAAGTTTTTGCAGGACTCTTTCACAGTACTGTTCAGTACATCTTTAGTGCTTCCATATCAGGAGGGTAAGTAGTAGCCAGGTGCGGCTAATCATATATTATTTAAATTACTGATCGTCACCAAATGTGACCACCTCTATAAAGCAAAAGTTGTGCAGTTTCCTGGTCTGGAGACAAACGTTGTGTTAACACAACCCTGGAATGTTCCCAGCAAATTCACCTCAAAGTCAGACTGTGAAATGCTCAAAGAAACTTCAAAAAGAAAGCCTGTTCACTCTGAAACAACATGGCAGCACAGTTTAGATTTGCAAAGATTCGTCTAAGCAAACCACAGATCTACTGAAAAAATGGACAGACAAAACCAAAGTGGAAATCTCCGAGGATAACCCACAGTTCCATATTTCACCTGAAACCAAACACGGCCTATCAGATGTCACTCTGAGAGGTGATCATTGGGGTTTTTTCTTCATCCACGTTGCGAGGACAACGTTCCTACAGCTCAAGCTTGGCTGAAACTATGTCACGCAACAGGACAATGATCCCAATCACACCAGCAAATCTACAACAGAGCTACACAGTTAAACTTCAACCCAATTAAAATGCTGTGGTGGGACCTAAAAAAAGCTGTACATAAACTAATTCATGCACATCTCAATAAACCAAAGCAACCCTGAGGAGTTCCTCCACGGCAATGACGATGACACTGATATAGTCATTTAAAAAACAGTTACTTTTAGTCCACGTTGCTAAAGGTGGTTTGCAAATGTTGAACTTGGTACTTACTGTTTCACATGTTTTTGATATGAAAGCAGATCAGAGGTATATGTATAAAAAGGATAGAATTGACCCCGTTTGCCATTGGCGTGTGTTGTGTCTGGTATGATTTCAGCCGGGAAAATATTAAACATGTCATATCTGCTCTCCTCACACTTGTTTACTTATGAAAAGAAGCAGGGGGATGATTCTTGTTACACTTACTTGTAGAACTTACTGTATGATGCTGGATGGTTTCCCTAACATGAGTTGTTTCAGGCCATGTCTTAGTGGCAAACAAAAGCATATGTTGAAGAACAATTCACTGCGTTATTTAATATATAACTCATTCATAAAGAATGTTAATCATAGTCTGGTTTCCAAATATATGTGGCCAAAACAAAGATATGAAACATAACAATCACATAATGTTATGCTCTCTTACACTATAAACTGTAAATGATCTTTTGGCTTTAGTTGTGACTGTTTGTTCCAGATATAAGTTGCTGTAGGCGTACATAAAATGGGTAAATCTTTTTTTTTTCCTTTTTTGGATCAACTAGCTTCCTTTTCGTGCAAGAAGTTCGGAAGAAGTTAAAAGCTTGGCAAATGCAACCAAAACACCCTGCCCTGATGTAAAGCTCAAGTTTACTCCAAACAAACTATGCTAAGCGTATGTGCTTTGTGTAATTTGGCTCAACTAACTCTTTAAAGAAAGGGCAGGGGGAGAACACTCACCAGCATCTTTATCTCACCGACGTCCTTTATCTTTGTCAAGTCTTTGACCGTTGACCCTCCAGTTCCTCCCACTTCCACTTCCTTTCCGTCACCACTGTGGACCACAGCAGAGGAGGCTGCACCGCACTCATACTGAAGAGACACAAGATGAGAAGTCAGTGCTGCTGGGATCTTTTTGAGTAATTAAGTGCACTTTGGCAGGGGAGCAATCAGAGTCTCTCATACTAGCTCTCCTTGCATACACCAGTTTCATGATTAGCCAAATCATGAGGGCGCACAGGTGTGTAGGAGTCCGCCAGCAATCACCATTACTGCTCACAACCAATAGCAATCGTTTTAGCATCGAGACAATTGCGTCTCGTAATCGAGGCCAGGCACAGACAGGACGGTGTCCAGCTGGCAAGGCAAGAGCCTGAGTGGGAGGGAGAGAGTAAATAGATGGCGTTTTAAAGAACAAGAAACACACGTAGACAGGCAGATATCCCTTAGTCATGTCTCCATATTAAATGCACACAAACACCAGTGTCCACTTCAGTGCAGCTAAGGAGCCTGGGAAGGCGGCCTGCAGTCTGATTGCAGCCCTGACCTCTGAACCAGGCAGACATCCTCACCTCAGAGAGGGTCAGACCCACCGGAGCTACAGTCTGACCCCAGTGCAGGACCTCGGTGCTGCAAGACACACACACACACACACACACACACACACACACACACACACACACACACACACACACACACACAGGTGGACAAAGACATTCTGTTCGGGTCCAGAACAGCACCTCTGATTTCCAAGTTCTTCCCCAATGTTGTGTTAAGAGGTAAAGAAAACAAGTGGGAGCCTCGTTGTGTGATTTGTGAAAGCTGAGAGGGACAGAGGGAGGGTGGTGCGGTGAGAATATTGGAGTTAATCGTAAAGAGGATGAGGAACTGGTCACTGGAGAGAGTGTCAAAAGTGAAAGTACTCGGATCTCTTATTTAAATAGAAGCAGTTCAAGAATAATGAAATAACCCACAGGAAGTGAACGACCTGCACCAATATATAAACCGCAGAAGGTACTTAGAAGTATTAAAAAACAACCCAGTAACACAACCTTATTGTTCACATTGCTCCGTTCCATGGCATGGTCCGGCCAATACACGCAGTGAGATTGTAACACATTACTTTATCCTGTCACGAAATCACTCAGCACAGGTTGGCTGGCGAGCTGGAGAGAATATCATCAAGTGAAATTAAAACCACACAAGATCGATTTCTGTTGGAAGCGTTTGTGCCCCGTTTAGGATGCATGGCCAAAAAATAAAAAAATAATGACAACTGTTTAGTTTTCTGAGATCATGAGATCATAAAACGCTCAAGCAGCTGTGATGTGTGTTTCCATGTGTGCTCACCGGTGGCTCTGCAAACCTTTTGTGGCATATCCCAGATATGAAGAAAAAAGGGCTTGTTCCCATTCCCTCGACAAGTTTTAGAGGAACAAGGTTTAACTTTTGTGAAACTCGGTCAACACGATGGCATTAACAAACTCATTTATTATGTTTTTAGTTCATTCAACAAATCTTGCTTTTGTAGTACAGCCTCAAAATGTAGTGACTGTATGACCCACAGTTTGAGAGCCACTGAAAGATCGCAACCGATGTCTGTCTGAATCCAGCCTGTGAAGCCATGAATGCTTATTTATCATATTTTCAGAATAGCTGGAGAATTAGCAGCTGTTAACAGTGGTGTACATACGTTATTTTCTTGTTTGTTTGTTATTATATGGCTCAGTAATGTATTGAATACATGTTTTTCCCTGTAAACCACCATTATGTTCATTTCTGACTCCATGTTTTCATTTTGGGGCTCTACACATGATTCACAGTTAATAACTGGGCCTTAGCGCAGGCCCTCGGATCGTCCGGTGCATGGTATTGGTGTGGTTCTCTGTGGGTTTTGTGTGTTATGTACTCTGTGTTGTACCTGGAGTGTCTCAGCCAGTTGGCAGTAGTACTTTTTTACATCCAAAGCCGGAGCAATGTCAGGGCTGCCAAATTTAATCACTGCTGCCCGGGTGATCCCTTCGTTGGGCTCCAGCATATCCTCCACTGTCTGCTCATACACGAAACACATACAAATACACAAGAATGTAACAACACACATTTATTTATTACACTGTTCTTAATGTCAGTTGTAATAGACTTGCACTTTACTTTACTTCTTTATAATTCAGCTCCTAATATTTCCTAATACATCCACAATCATCATCTATGACTTTTCTCTTTCTTTGTCTGGCTGCTATATTTTTCCCACATCCTTCTCCCAGCATCCCCAGTATCTCTTCTTCATACGTGTCCAAATCAACTCTGTCTCAACTTTTGTCCTTTGACTGAGAGGTGGTCTGAGCTTTTAGGATATCTAAGATGAAACATGAACAAGCACAGGTTTTATATCGATCATGCAAAGGACAAAGAAGCAGCCTCATCTAACTTCACAATGATTTTGAGGTATGACAGGTCATTTTGGGAGGTAGTTGTATGAAATTTAGACTACTGCAACATTACACTTAGATCTATTTGTTCTTAGTGAACGCAATATTAATGAACATTGTGTACAAATACATATTTTCTAAAACATTTTTTAAGCAAGGAAAATTTCAACTAATTCAAACTTCTGGAAAAAACGAACCAAAACAACAGTGGTGGCAACAAGCTTCCATAAACCCTTTGATATTAAGCATCTTATTTGCAGGAGTGCCCTGGTAATAAGTAATAACTTAACATGTTGTTCCAGTGGCAAGAGAAATCAGATCTCAAAGAAAATCCACACAAGGGTGCGGAGAACATGTGAACTGAGCTTCCCGAGGTTTGAACAGGGGCGCTACAAAGAGGGGGCCAGAGGGGGCACTGGCCACCCCCCAAAATTTGTTGACCCCACCTGGCAAGACTGTCCTATGTTGGTAATAATTGTAATAAATGTGAACACGAGAGAGGATGAATCATTAAAGTATGGTTGGGCCTTAAAGTCAAGCAGTTAAAAGTCAAGTTAAAAAAGATGATCATGGATTTCAAACTCTTACTTGGTTCTCATATTTACTTTCAGTGATATCAACTTTAATAACAGGAAATCAACTAGACATGTAATTCTTTTCTTTCTCTCTTCTTTGCCATATTTTTCAAGTAACCTGTTTGAAAACAGCATAATAAAACTGGAAATTCTGGTTTTGCTGTGCCACCCCAGTGTTTTCAGTGACCCCCATATGACCACCAACATGGGAAAATTCCAGAGGAGTCCTGGGCTTGAACCCAAGTGTAATATTTTATCCCATCTGTAAGATCACATAGTCACAGCACAATGTACTGCAGTGTATTTTTCTGCGTTGGATTAATTTTCTGCTAGAAAATAAACATTTTTCACTAAATCCTGTTTTAAAACAGGTGTGCTGCTATAAATGTGTTTGTTATAATTTTGCAGATCATCAGTTTACATATTTTATGTGTTTAAACCAGGGGTGTGCATGCAATTATTTTTCCCAACGGAGCCACGTGAGAAAGTAGGATTATTATGGAAGTGAACGCAAATAAGCTGAACTTATATCAGTTTCATCTCTCTATAAGCTTATTGATGGGGCTCTTCTCAACAGCCCCAGCAGTAGAGAGCTACTATCTCTGTCTAAAAGTAAGTCCCTGTCATTGTCCATTTACCTGTATGACTGATTTAATGTGGTTTGGTTCTATAAGACCCTGCAAAACCAAAGTGTTCTTGCAAGAAGTGCACACTAGGGCAGACACCTAATTTTATATAGAAACATGTTAAAAGTCTAAAATGATTAGAAATACAGGAGTAATGTGATTACTTGTATAGCTGGATGGTCAATATGACCTTATGTTTGCTACAATTACACCTAACCACCAATGCTCTGACTTCTTGCATTACATTTTAAAATTGAGCCTTGTCTTTATTGATGAAAATGTGTCAGCATTATTAATTAGTACACATATGTATGTTTATTATATCCATAGATGCCTAGTGTATTTCAGATATAGCTCACCCCTACAACAGTAAAAAAAAAAAGAAACTGAGGAACAAGTGTGTTGTGCAGTAAAAGTATACTCAGGTAAATTTTCTGTCTGCTACAAACACACAGAGACCAAAGGCCTCAACATGCATGTCTGCAGCCTCACATCAGTTACAAAGAAAATGAACTGCTACAGAGCTGCAGTGGCAGACTAACATTTTTCTCCTCTTCCCTGCACCTACATAACGACATGGCTGCCGATTTGTCAGGGGAATGTGGGGTATCTGGAAGTGCCGATAATAACAACAGTTAATAAAACAAAGGGAACTTCTGTTTTCATTTGGTATTCAGCCGCATTTCCCGGACGGGGAGTTATCGAGCGGGTCCCAGAGGGAGTGTGTTAAATGCTGCGCGGTCCGGCTTTGCAGAGGAAAAACACAGAGTGATGGAGCTGCTTCTGCTTCAGCTGCCTCTCTCTCTCTGCCTGCAGCCTCTAGATCTGATACCGGGGTGCGCCTGTCATCTCCTGGTGAGGTGGAGAAAATTGTAGAAGGTGCAGAGGGCTGGGGGTGTGTGTGGATATGTACAGAATATGGCTGCAAGCATGTGCTTTTTTTAAAGGAGTAGTTGAAAAATTTGTTTGAGTGCAGAGAAGCTACTTAATACATTTTATTTTGTGGGGCATGTTCAAGAGTTAGAAGATAAAATGACAATCTGATACTAGCACAAAATCCTTTATAAACCAGTGAATTCTTACACTGATGTTTCAGCAAGTGAGCTTCGGCAGAAAGCAGATTTTGTCAGCTTCAATCTCCTGTTTCCACTTGTTATGCTTAACAACCACAGAGTTGGTTGTTCTTTCATATTTACCATGCAGATATGAAAATATGGGCATATTTTTTATTATTCTCAGATCTGACCTCGACCTGATTGAAATGCTATGGTGAAACCTTTGCAGTTTTATAAAGAAGAGTGGGCCAAAATTCCTCCACAACGATGTGAGAAACTGATAAAATCACACAGAAAACAATTACTTTAAGTTGTTGTTGCTAAAGCTCGTGAAGCGCTAAGTGTACTCGGTTCTACACAGGACTCCAGTAAAAACTCTCTTTTTCACATGACTGTTTTTGGACAATAACATGCTTTTTTGTGATTTTATATTTGTGTATTAAATTGGTTGTAATTCATCAAAAGTTTTTGCAATATTTTGGTTTTAACTGAAAGTCTGCAATTCAATCACATCCTGTTTGTTTGCTGTAAGATGCCCAGGACAGTGGGAAGGTGTTCCTGCATCTTCGATCAATGAGGAATCTGCAGGTTGGTGCCTATTACTGTTTTTATCTCACAGAGACTTTTTACCTCGATAAATAAACTAAATATAAAAGTTACTCTGCCAAACACTGACTGCAGCTTTTGCCTTGAGACAGAAATGTTCGATCTGCCTCAAAAATGAATTTATACCATTCAGGAGAGGGATGTTTTTGATACATTACAGGTCAAGAAGTAAACAGCTTAAACACAGACAATCAATTTTTGGCACATTCACATATCAATTAACACATTCCTGTGATCTGTTCATGGTGCAGATGCAAAGTGGCAGTCGGTGCTCTACAGAAAATTTTAATCTTACATGTGACTCATTTTAAAGTTTTTAAATCAGGTATATGATCTATGTGTTCTTGCATTATGTTTTTGGAAAATATTTTTGCAAAACACTCAATTTATGCTGTTCAAACTTTGCATGAGGATACTGTGGATCTACTAACAGTTTAGTGCATGCTATACCGATTAGTTTACAGTAACTGATGCCATGTTGGACTCATACAGAGCAGGCTGTGGTGTTCATGGACAATGTGAAGTTACATCAAAGATAGCAAACATCAAGTTATATTTAAAGGCAATTCAGCATTTATATTTAAATGCTGATCGGATTCAGTCACTGAATTATAACTTTTATACTAGGTTTATAATGTCCATGTGTTGGAAAATGAGGAATATAGTTCATGAAATATCTGCTTATATCTTGTTGAATTCAGCTGGGTAAATCGACAAAAAACAGCGAGTACCAGAGTAGCAGATGATCACTTGATGACTTATTTCAAGTAATTGTTTTCAACAGCCCATCTTTAAGTTCTACCACCACTTAAACAAATCCCACTTTAACCCCTGAGGTAAAATTTAAAAGTGTAACAGTCCAAAAACACCTTCCTTCCCATTAAAAGACTAGTAACGACTGCATTTAGTACAAAGCCCTTAAAAAAAGTAATTTTATGAATCTGGAATTGAATGCTCTGCTCATATTTTTCTGTTGTTGTGGCCGTTTCTGGTTACAACTCTTCAGCAAGGTGACCAAGGTCGCGAGAGCTGCGTTTGTCAACACAGATCTGGGCATTCCTCCAACACTCCTGTCTGACCTAAGTGCTACGTTTTGAGCCATTTCTGTGACTATAAACTGTTCCTGTTTCATCAGCCTGCAGCTACAAACTCCCTTTCTCTCACCGTCCTGTGCAGGGTCTCCATGCTGGCCAGCTGCTCCTCGTAGATAGTCACTTGCTCCCTCAGAGCCAAACACTCTGCTGTCACAGCATCCACTTCCTGTTAAAAGAAAGTAAAGTTAACAGAGAAGTTGAACTTAATTTCTGGAAGTGTCTGAGGAGTGCTCTGCAGTTTGCAAACTAAATCAAACCACAGGTGGAAAAAACAAAGTTGTTTCCACCCTGAAGACCAATTTTGAGAACAATCAGCACCAGCCACTCTGTCACTGAACAGCAACTACACGCCGCAATGCAGAGGAAAAGGGAGGAGGAGGAGGAAGATGAGAAGGAGGCTAACTAGACACAAAAGCCTTGTCACCCAATCTATTTGCCGGCAGGGGTTCTGAATTCGTCTACTCTTTTTAAAGAACTGGATTAATTGGTGTTGAATGCAATTACTGTTTGTGCCTGCTTTTACATTTAGGTACAGGAAGAAAGAGTTTGGTGGTAAAGTTGTGGATTCCTGCTGTGAGGGTGGCAGGGTCAGTGATGTACTGCAGCAGATTAAACAGACTGGCTGCTGCTGCTGAACTCTCTGAGCTGGAGAAAAACCTGTTGTAGTTTGTGTAGTTGCTCCATAGTTTTCACACACAGTCACAGATTTCTTTTACTCAAGTTGCCATTTCCAGCTCCATAGTTTAATTCTAGGGTAGCTTTGCATGATTCACTGTTCAAAATAAGCCGTTTCTGTTTATGTAGCAATTTTAGCTCCAACTGACTTTCTCAACCTGAAAATACTGTACAACAGACAATAAGGAAAAGCATGTTGGGTCAAATTTAAGTGTCTTACACATGTTTGTTGACATGATAGCGTCACACAGCTGTTGCAAATTTGTCAGCTTTACTGGATTGGATTGAGATCTGGGAATATGTAGACCATTTAAGTACAATGGATTCATTAACATGTTTAAGAAGCCAGTTATTGATGGGTTGAGCTTTGTGACATGGTTAGTTATCAAACACAAAACTCATGTAGCATTTCAAAGATGCTCACGTTAAAATATTCCCTACACCATCACCAACAGGATGGGTCCACACTTTCATTTGGTTTACAACAAATCAGACCCTACGATCCAAAAGTTGGAGCAGAACTTGAGACTCATCGGACCAGGGAAAGTTTTCCAACCTTATATAGCCCAATTTTGGTGAGCCTGTGTGAATTGTAGCCTCCATATCCTGTTTTAGCTGACAGGAGTGATACCCAGTGTGCTTTTCTTCTGCTGTTGCCCATCTGCTTCACGATTTGATGTGTTGTGCCTTCAGAGATGCTTTTCTGTATACCTTGCTTTTAACCAGTGGTTATTTGAGTTACTGCTGCATTCCTGCTACCCCAAAGCATCTAGGCCAGTCCCTTCAGATCTCTGATGTCAACAAGGCATTTTCTCCCAGAGAAACGCTGCTCATTGGATATATTTTTTTGTACTACTCTCTGTAAACCCTAAGCATGGTTCCTAGATCAGACGAGGCCATCTGACACCAACAACCAGGAAAAATTCAGTCATTTAAATTTGATTCCCGTTTCCCATTTGAACTGCAGAAGAGTTGGAGCTTTAAGTCTTCACCGTGAGTGGTGCCTTGTCACATGTATTATTGTTGACATGTTTAATGTAAAAATATTGATTAGTGCTCTCCATTTATCTGTTTATTTTTATCCCAATGAGGATTAAAACCAGCTGAAATTCTGACCAAAAGAAAGTCTTCTAATGTAATTCTGACCTTGTTTTTACCTTTAAATGAATCTAAACTCCATATATGCTAAATTAATTCATCCACTCAGACTCACTCTGTTTTTCTGTAGCCACAGAAAATCAAAATGAGGAGGTGAAACGTGCAATCCTTGATGATGGAGTAGGATAGAAACCACACAAAAGCCAGCGGTATGCTCTAAAACAAACCAAATGTGGCTTTTTGACGTTATGCTGACAAAGATGCAGCTTGTTGTGGGCCGATCTGTGTAGTATTCACTCTTCTCCTCCGCATCTCTGATCTTCCTCTACCTCCCTGCCGATTTCCCACCAAGTCTTGTCACCCTGCAGCTGCTTCCAATTCAGAACTGCAGGACAGAGCTAGCAGGAACATTACGGCACCATATCACAGCCTGCGTTACATCTGCGAGGCACAAATGAAAGCCTCCTTCGCATCTGGCCTGGTTCTGGAAAGGAAACGATGGGCTCTGGCATGTGGGAGGGAAGAAAAGTCTGGTGGCTCAGGTTGCAGTGGGCCACCAGCCCAGACTGTGTGACTGCTGGTGATCAAAACCCACTGGGCAGCACTACAGAGGAGCAGCTGTGCCAGGTGTCAGCTGGATGGAGTGGGAAGTGAAGATGCTTGACAGCCCTGCCATCTAGTGCTCAAAGTATATTATCGCAACACGGTCAGATCAGAGAGAAAACGCTAAGGTTCATACTCAAGTTTTAAGTAAGTGATTTAATACTAATATATTTAAGTAGACACAGCCACCAAACTTATTTAAAGGGCAGTTTTATACATTATAAACTTTACTGCTTGAGGTTTCACATTTGCAAAATGTAATTTTAGTATACACTGGCCTCTGTTTTATGAGTTTTGATCAACAGTAGTAAATTCAGTTAAGAGTTGAGCTCTAACTAAATAATTTTACTTCAAGTGAAATTGTAGCCTTGACAGACTAGATGACACGACCCTGTGGGGAATCCTGACGTTTGTGTTTGGGCCCATGATCACCATCCATCCTTTTTTTTTTGCGTCTCGCGTGGTCGGTGAAATGGGGGCAGCAGTCAAAGCAGAGGCCAGCTCTTCTTGGGGGACACCGACGCATCAAGCTACGAAACGTGATCTCTCCGGTGTGTCCTGGGTCTTCCTCAGGGTCTCCTCCTCATCTAGGAGGCCTCTTGGTCTGATGCTCAATCCCCAGCTGACTCCCTTCGATCATCAAGCATCCATTAATATAACCACTCAAATAAGGATGTTATTATTTGAGTGGTTATATTAATGGATGGTTGACTCTGATGTGACCCTGAATTTTACTACGCTTGTGCTCTCTTAGCTTTTTGGAACTGAACCTACTGTTATAACCAAATCTTCAAATAAATTTATAGTCCTTAAAAAAGAAAAAAAAGCTCAAATTATTCTTTATTTGTCGAGCAGAGTAGAGTTCCCTCCTGACCATTTTTCTGAAGCAGCAATGGGATTTCCATGCATACCAACAGAATACTTGCCAAATACAATTACCTCAGCCACATCTTGTTGTTCCTGCCGGAAGAAGATCCTCTGCTGCGACGCCTTCTCATAGTCTTTCTTCAGGAGCTTGAGCTCTTTCTGCAGCTCCTGTGTGTCTTTCAGAATCTCATCCTGTGGTGAGAAACAGCCAGACACTGATGGATCTTGACAAGGTTGTAAATCAGACCTGCCCACAATTATGCAAAGTGTGATCCGGCTGATGTCATGACGTGAGACGTGCTTGCGGACTGATATGAGAAAACCTCATTTAGGCATGCCATCGCACGGAGAGATATGCAGCAGACACACCCAACAGCACCTACCCTCTGCTTGCCCAGTCTTTCCACCACAGCGTCCAGGCTGTGGTCGGGCACCGCCACAGTGGAAGTGATGCTGGAAGAGGCCTGGCGATTGTTCAGCTCTTCCTCCAACTCAGTGATCTGACATTCAAGAGACTCATTGTCGTCCTCAAAACAACGGGCCTAAATAGGTTTAAATAGAGTGAGGTATACACAGAAGAAACCAGCAGAGAGGCAGCAGTTACAGTGTTTGTCCTCACCAGCTCAATCAGCCTGACCAGGCGGTCATTGAGGGCAGCAATGACGGTGCGGTCCTGGACAAACTGGTCCAGACCTTCTTTGTTCTGAGCCCTGGCAGCTGCAAAGTCTAACTTATCACAGTCGCACTCATCAACAGCAGCAGCCCTGAGAAAAGGCACAAAGCACCAAAGACTCGACTCAATATTTTTAAAGGTTTTAGAGAAATAAACTAAACACATACAGAGAGGCTTCATCAAGTTTATCCCTGCTTATTTTCTTCCATTTCATTTTATTTTGTAAGGCTGAAATGTTGCTAATTTTGTGATTTTTGGTTCTCTTTTGTTGGTGTTTCTTTCATTTTTCTGTGCTGTATGTAATGTCATGTATTGCTCTCACTTCAT
>NW_005187409.1:2525547-2552663 GCF_000239375.1 Pundamilia nyererei | reverse complement strand
TGAGGGAGAAGACATGTAAACACACGTAGACGCACACCAACAGTACCACCTTCAGGACAAACTAAACACCATCACAGATTCATACCAGCAGACAGTCAAACAACCAGGTAACAGGTAAACAGTCACTATTTACACCACCAGAAAAGAGTGAGATCTCCACCCGATTCCGATTGACCAGGAAGTTAGTGTGTTAACAGACTTGTTTCGCAAGTCAAGAGGAAATGAAGAAACTGGAGGTAAGGCTGACGGCTGAAGTTACACAAAACACAGCAAACACTTACAACCAAGAGTTTTCTACAACAGGGTGATAAAAACACGCAAGAAGACACCCAATTAAACATTTTAAAACTGAAAGTAAACTGCAGTAGAAAGTGTTCACATGGTGCAAACTTGGAGGAAAACAAAAACATAAATAAACAGTTACAATACCATGGATAAGCTCAAAGGTATCTTAATATTGTCCCCTCAGCTAAACGCTGCAAAATAAATGATTGTCATGATTTATCTTAAGCATAAACATTCTTAGTGACAGATTTGCATGATCATCCCATTTCAAACTATTTTAACAATATATCTAAACATCTTCAGTCCATTTATTCAAACCTAAAGAAGTCTCTTCATTTCTTTAGTGTAAGTGAGTCTCCTATTTAGCATCTATGGATACATATATATATATAGTGTTTTCACATTTATAACACTCACGGCTTAGGGGTTATTTTGGCAAGAGCACCTACATGAAGAAGTGTCAACTCTAGTCAGGAGGCACAGGTCCTTTAAGTCATCACAAAGTGCATCAGTTCAAACCTCTCCCAAATGCTTCCAAATCCTGCAACTAGTCCTATTGTGCATGGATTGACGATATGACAGTTCTAATAAGAGTCTTCAGTACCTTACATATTAACACGACAGTTTGTAAAAGGTAGGGTGCAGAAGAACTGCACTGGTCTCCAGTAGATGTCAAAATACCAGGTCCTTTACAACCGAAGAGCCAGGCTGGGAATCAGCTCCAGGCCAAACTGACACCATAATTAACCCTCAATGTTACTCCTCATCTCCGGCCATTAGGAAACCCAGAACAAAATCGATGGTTTTCTGGCGCTCGTGTGACGTCTGCCTGCCCACAAAATTGGGAGGTGGTCGAATGAGGAGGCTGGCAAAGAGGGTAGCTAAGGTAAAAGAACAGGGGGGAAAGTGTCAGTGATTGAGATTGACCGCAAATAACAGGTCAACATTTAACATACAAAATGCAAATTTATTAGTTACTCACATTATGCCTTTTAGGTCACAAATGTTTAATCTAATATATGGTTACTATTGTATAAACTCAATCCAATACTGGCATTTTATTATATGAAGGCCTGGAAGCTCCGTCTCTGATTTGGTTACAGTGTAACTGTATTGTGGTGCACAATGTAATAGTTTATATATTTAACAATTTTAAAATTCACTGATTTGTGCTCTTAATTTGAAAAGATTCAATTTACTTAAATTAATATTGTCCTACTGCTAATTCAGAACGAAGTGGTTGTGATGGAAGAATCTGCTTAAATAAACTCTGTATTATGATATATGGAGATGACCTTACCAAGGAGACTGGCTGTTAGATTGTTGTTCTGTGAGTGTTTGAGAAGTTCTTTCAGAAAGGCCATCAAGTAGCGAAACACATTGCGGTGAGCCCGGGGCAACTGGGAGATCAACTGTCAAAAATCAAGGTCAGCACAGAGATTAACCACATCATAAAACGAACTGCGCTCATCTGTACATGAACACGATGCCTCACTCTTTATAAATCAGACTGTACCTGTTTGCAGAGGCGGGTGTCGTTAGAGCAGTCTAGGCACCGTTGGTAGAGTTCATAGCACACCACTGGCTCTGGCAAAGCCTCCAAGAAGATCAGCAGTGCCTCAGCCACAGAGTGGTTACAACCAGCTACACCAACAGTTAAGAAAATTCTTGTAGGTCCATATTTTCACATCGTCTCTGAACTCTGCTCCTGCCTGAACGTCTTACTATCAGCTGTAAACCAGCTGACATGGATTTTAACACTTATTGCCATCAACGGATCACAAAAAAAACCCTGTTATGTAATCTGCTCTGCTTTTAGAACTGGCTTTATAGGATACGGATGGAGTCAGGGATGCTGGTGTCCAGACAGTCGATGATGCTCTGCAGCTCCTCCTGTAGGCCTGGTGTCTGAAATAAGTCCTCCTGAAAGACAACCAGGGACAAATGAGGAATATTAAGGCCTGATGTAGAAACAGACTGAAGGTTTCTAGCACTCCACCCACTTCCAAGGTGCATGGAGCTGAGAATAAAGTTTGAAGAAGCCAAAACACGTTGGTTAGGCCCTTTGTGTCTAACTCCTATAACTAAAAGGTCGTATTTATTGACTTCTTTTCCAGTCTTTTCCCTTCAGAGAAAAACAGACAACCTATATATGTTTGCCATTACTCAACACACCATCTATTGCACTCGTTAATTATTCTACAGGCCAAAATAAAGAACTCAGAAACTCGAGTTATCTGAAAATGCACAAAACTAAGCAGGAGCAAGTTTTTCCTCAAACGGATGATATTTTAAGATAATGGTTTCACGGGACACTGTTTTACAAAACACTGCACAAACGTATGAAACATTATCAGTAATTTCAGGTTATTCTAAGATAACAGTACCATTAGGTTTTTGCTCATCATTTGTATTTGTTGATGTTCCCTCTCTAAAATGCTGTTTTTCAGTGTGTCAGTGGTCTTTTCAAGCGCACAGACATTCTCCAAAAGAGACCTATCATACTAAGCTACTCTAGCAGAGTGCAACAATAATACTAGTAATAATAATCATAATAGTAATAACAACAATAATAATAACAACATCATCCACCTATAAATAAACACAGTATGTCCCCTTTAATAATATTATTTATCAAGTATGTCAATGAGGGGGGTTTTAGCACAGTAATGTTAGCTTCAGTTGGCAATAAAGAAATGCATCAGACAGTAAGCACTGCAAGAATTTATGTAAATCTAAACTCTTTCCTAGAGGTGAAAAAATGTTGGCATATCCAGAAACGAGCTGAAGCTCTCTCACCTGATCACAGGACTTTGTGTAGAGGTGGTTGACCAGAATCCACACCTCCTTGGGGATCTTCAGAGGTTTGTCCTCAGTACCGGCTCCATCCACCATCAGGAAGTTCATCTTGGACTTTTCCTGTTTGGACAAAAATCAAAATGTCTTATTCTGACAAACAGTAGCGGAGTACTACTGTCATACAGTGTTTATACCGATTTGATCAGGTGTAACACATAATAATGGCTTCACATGAAAAATCACATCCATTAGTGTAGCAGTGAGGTCAGTATCATCTCTGGAGACTTGTATGAAAGCCATTTTACTCAGAGCTGGATATCACATCCTTTTTGTCACTGAAAATGGATCCCCGAGACTCACGAGAGACACCTAAAAATAACCCCAGCTACTGAGCCTGCACATGAGGGCAGAGGAAACTGGAGAGCAGCTGGGAGGATGCTAACATGCAGAACTAATGTAATATGCTGTAAGAAGTATATTTACATTGTAATTAATCTTACAGCGATCAAGGCCAAAAAGCTTTTACATAAAACGCATTACATTGCGCCAGTGTCAAGAAAATGGAGCATGCTTATATTCTAAGTGGTTCTCTGTTTCCCATTTTCACTCATCAAGTCATAAAAAGGAAGAGGAGGTCTGCAGTTAGACTCCATATGAATGTCTCAGCTTCAACACTCCCTCTCATTAGCTTCAGTCATGTGCATAAAGGAGCTGTGCAGCAAGGCAAGCCTGCTGTGAAATGAGATTTAGTGTGTCTGACTTTCACCAGGCTGATGTTTCCTCTCTGCTCTCAATGGCCCATGAAAGATTTAATAGGCGACTAACCCCCCCCACACACACAATCACACTCAGAGTATAACCAAACTAAAGCTTTGTCTGGTCTCTGACTGCCTGTAGATTACCAAATGCTGCCTGTGTCAGGGCTGGGAGATGTGAGACGAGCACACACTGATTCACTTTCTGATTAGCTTCTAAGGGTGTGTACTGATTAATAATGGTAGCTGAACAAAAATAAAGGATACTTATATTTGACTAATCGTTTAAAATAATCCTTATTTACACTATACTGAGCACTGACGCAGTCCCTCGGCTTCGCCTGACAGAACCAAAAGCTGAGTGCTCCAAACCTGCATTCTTTTTAATGACCACCAGGGGGCGACTCATGAGGTTGCCAAAAGACTTCTAGTTGTATAGCTGTAGCTTCCTCGCTCTGTGACACCAGCACACACTTTTCTGACGACTTTATGGGCTGAGTCACTAGTTTGATGTCATAAAAACATGTAGAGTCAGAATGGAGGATTATTCTGATTATGTTTATTGGCTAATGAATTGTCAACCACAGGTTGCTAAACGGCACTCTGTGTCTACGGTTTCCCAGTTTAAGTTTTCAGTTTCAAAACACAGAGATTTCAATGATAAAAACACTCTGTGGCTTCATAATCAAACTTCACATCGTTTCGAGACATCGTTTCAAACAAGCTATTTAAGCTCCATTCATTTTCAGTCAGTTTTCTTCCAATTTGCTACCCATTACAAACAGATTCGTGCAGCAGGTGGCTGCTGTCTTGGTAAATTATTGAAAAGAAATCCTCTCTCTCTCTGACATCATAAAGATCCACTAGCAGAAAAAACTGTCTGAATCTTTATAGCCGTCTCAAACCTGGGATTTTGGCTCTCAGTGATTACATGCAAAGTCTGAAATGCCGACACAATTCAGGAGCTGGACACAGATCTTTTTTTTTTTTTCCCCATTAAAAATCACTTCTTTTCATGATCAAAGATTAATTTTATGTCCACTGGCAAAAAATGGTTCACCTCTGTGAAATCTGCTGTGTTATAAAGCTGGAAAAAGTTCATCCTCATACATAACACACATTAATAATGGGACTGACCTTTATAGTATAGGAACCAGTTTCTATATATAACATGAACAAAGAGGGAGATTAATAATGCCCCATAAAGCTGATAAAAGAGGTGGTCTTGTATCTCAACTTAAAGTGACCTTGTTGTGCCTGATAAGTGATCAGTATCCGTGTTAATATTTTACCTTCTCCATGTAGCTGTCCTCTCCCTGAGCAAGAAGTCAGCCCACAGCCACAGTGAAGAGTTGGAAATGAATGATCAAGGCAAGAAGAGGCGATGAAGAGAAACAAAGGAGGAAAGAAAGCAGAGAGAAGCACCAGGGATAAACAGAAAAAGTGTCAGAAAAGTGACAGATTCTGGATTGTTTTGTTTGTTTTCGCACAAATCATTTGATCAAATCAGTAGTGCAGCAGGAAATTGAAAAAGCTTAAAGTAGAGCTAAAGAAGTACTCAGTGATAGTAGTTCTACATCCCAAACCCAGATCAGATTAGATCAAAATAGCATAATAGAAGCAGACAGAGGAAATCATGTAAAGTTAGAGGAGTCTATTTATATGAAAGAAACTAAAGTGGGTCTAAGCTGAGCCAGTCTTTCCTTCTCTTTAGGAGCTCCCTTCCTATGTTTTTGCCACTTCCTTGTTCCCTTGGCCCCTCATAGCCAGAAATATAGTTTGAGATATTTTACAGTCTCCAAATATAGGCTCTCTCTGTGACTGAGTTTACCCTACGAGACAGAAGAACCCCTGATGCCTCGTAGCCCAGGGTTCAGGTTGTTAAAAAAACTACTCTATCTGCTGTGTGCAATCAGTTTGAACAAATCTCAGGAAAATATGTCTCTGTTCACTAATCCTATCTGTTTACACTGTACTAAAAGCATCCGTCTCTTCAAGATTGCCAGACTGGCTTCCTCTTACCAGGTCAATGAGTTTGGTAATGGGGATTTCTCTGATGGGCTTCTTCATGCGGCACAGAGTCTCCAGCGAGGTGCCAAAGCAGCTGGGCAGGTAATTGCCTGAGATTGTAATAAAGTAGTCTTTGCCACGGTCCAGATGAAGCACCAGGATGTCCTCTATTTTGTCTTCTCCAGAGTTGAGCAGTGTGACAGAGTCTTTACTGACATACACCTCCAGATAGATCTCCAGGGTCTCATCTGTTCAAGACAATAAGGGAGGATTAGTGCAAACTCTCCTGCAGGGAAAACGTGTTTTTAACTGTGCCTCAATGATCTACTTTTGACTTATACGGGGCATAGAGGAGTGGTAAACTCATTTTTAACAAAATTAACATTAAGTGCATTTAACAGCTAGTGATCATTAAAAAAAAGGATACAGCGGGATGCATTCAGTACCAGTTGTTAAACTACTTCACAGATCTTGGTTACAGGTCTAAAATTTGAACCAACAAGATTAAGGAGTTTAACAAAGTAAGAGTGTTACTGGGATCTATGGGACTCACTTGGATCCAGCATCCCATCGCTGGGCTCAGCTCGCAGCCAAGGCTTGCAATACTGCGAGTCATTAAGTTTGGGGATGAAGGCGAAGTGACAGGGTACCTGCCCATCATTTTTTATTAGGAAGCGCTCCTTCTGAAGCTGCCTGAACTTGACATTCTCAAATGTAAACTGCAGAGCAAAGGAAGAGAAGCAAGATTATATTAAGAATAAACTTAAGAGAGACCCATAGTGTAACAGTACTCTTACCTCTCTCCTGCTTAGAGAAACAGATGGAAGGCAGTCATTTTCCATCCTGTCCATTGCTCGAACAATCTCCTCAAACACCTTCTTGTGGCGCTGCTCATCTACCACCTTCACCTGTTACACAAACGCATGAATGCAAATATTAATGTAACTTTTATTCATGCAATAGCATTTGTTTTGTGTAAAAAACATGAAACGCAAGACTGCCAGCTTTATGCGACTGCAGAGATCCTCACCCCTATACTAAAGAGGGAGCTGACGGGCTTGTGATCGCTAGTTTGCATTTTCATGTGACTCCGGTATGCTAGCTGCTGGACACTGCTGCCCCTCCACAGGATTCTGTCACACCAAGCTGGGACTCTGCACTTCCCACTGCAGGAAACAGGCACAGTTTCAGAAGCAGAGTCAGAAATCTCACAAATACAGTAATGCTGACACTGTATGTTAGTGTAACAAAAAGGCCGGGGGAAAAACAGTGTAGTCAGGATTCAAGATAAGATATTTTATTCAAGAAAAACAGAACACCACAACCCTTTCAACCCTCACACTGTAGTTTAACATGGCTTATATGTATGATGACCTTTGTTTTTTTTTTTCCATGAATAGCAAATTTGGACAAAAACAAACAAAAAAAACAAAACAAGAAAAAGCTTCTGTGTTTGCTATATTCAACAGAGGGAAGTGGCTTTACCTGGAGTCCCATCGATCAGTTTTAGGGTCAAACTTGTATGTGGGAAGGAAGGTAATATCCCCTTCCATGAAGTCTGTGAAGGCCTTCTTTGTCTGCCTCTGAACGTTCAGCTACAAATTAGAAACAGGAAAATATTGTTTATTCAAAAAGTCAAAACAGAGCTCATCTGCTTGGAAATAAATAGGCGAAAGAAACTGAAAGATTACACAACCTGACAGTAAGTAATGCCAGTGTTTGACAATCAGCTTCCCTTATTTCTTTTCCCAGTTTATATTTATCAAGAAATACTTTGTGTTTTAATTTTTCCGAACTTAACAGTCAGGATGACATCTGACAAACTGCAAACATAAGCACAGTCTACTTACCCTGATAAGCACGGTTTTATTTACATACTAAGAACTGAACAACTGCAGATAAGAATCTGACAAGGATAAAATAAAAAAAAATAAAAACACCCATAGGTCACTTTATCATCTGCACCTATCAGGTTGGACCCCGTCACCTGCACCAACAACCATGCCACGGTACAAGTCACTTAAAAAAAAAAAAAAAACCTTTCTTCCCTACTCTGATTCTCAGTTTCAAAATCAAGTCCAAATCTTTATCTATGTATATCTCTATCCATCCATCTATATTTAGTTAGATATTTGCATTGATGAGCGAATGAGCATCTAATAGTGGCCAGTGAGTGGACATTTTTAACTTCTTTCATGCTTGTTCCGAAAACTTTAAAATTACAAGCGAGGGTAAGAAGCAGTGAGGGAGGCATTTTCCTGTTCCTAACAGTAAAAAAATTAAAAAGAGGAACTGTCCCTGTTTTTAAATGTTAAAAGGCAGCCAAAACAGAAGTGAGATTTATGTCACTTTCACAGGAAACATTGAGCAAGGTAACAGTTTCTTACCTGATCATACTCCTGAAGCTTCTTTAGATCACCCTGAACAATGAATTGTTTGACGTCAGCAGCATCGGTAATAAATAGACGATAGTTTAGGTCCCCGAGCCAGATTACAACACTAAAACACACCAAAGAAGCAGAAAGCGCTGTAAGTAGCATCTTGGTAATGAATATGATGATTCAGAAATCAGAGATTTGTAGTTTCATTACAAAACTGGTTATGTAATGAAACTGTAACAGACTAAATTAAAGGAGTGGTAAACAAAACCTAAGGCTCACAGTAAAGTCATCCACTGCACATTATTTCTGGATGCGAATGACTGAGGCACTCACTCGTGCTTGACGATGCTGAGAGGAGGGTAGTCCAGTAAGTGGAAGGTCATGCGTGCACATATGTCTTTATAGTCCTGATTGCGGCGCTCAAAGTCTTCCACATGTGCTGCTAGATGGGAATTGACGATGCAGAAGCTAGTGTTGTGGAAAACAAACCTCACTGCTACGCCTCCTTTGTTCCCCTGAAAGATAAATAAAACAAGAATGACTTATTGACACTCAGGTAAATAAACCCAGGATATCAATGCAAACTGCAGATACCATGTTTAGCATTTAATTAATCCAAAACAGTGATCCAACAACTTCACGTTCATTAAAAACATTACCCAAGAAGCTAAAGGTGCAAGATAGCAGGGATATCTCACAGTCAGACAGTTTACATACTCATCATGATCTTTGATACTTCAATAAAAAAAAAAGTCATGGCTCATTTATGGTTTTCAGCCACGTTGTATTTTGTCTTAGTGTGAACATACCATTTTTCCCATGATTCCTGTCCCCACGTGCTCAGCAGCCACATCTTTTATGTGATTCTTGTACGTCTTTTTAACATAAACTACAAGCATCATCCCAACGAGTCGTATGATCCGAACCTGAAGAAATAAAAAATGAAAATTCATATTTTTACCCACCTACTCATCAATATGGCAGGATGCATGTGCAAAGGTGAGGAGTTCAACTTATTCCACAGTGTTTTCCCATCATTGTGTTTTCCTGTTGTGCTCCACATTACGGCTTCACTTTTTAGTCAACTCATCTTTTAGAAAGTCTCTCTGCTCACCCTCTTGTACTTGGCTTTTGAGTGCAGGCTTCTCTCCACAGCATCGACCCACAGCTGCTCTTTGGATGAGTCCATGTAGAAGAAAGCCTCAGTGCTCAGGTCCAATTCTTGAAAACTAGAAGCATAACCCAAATCATCACACTTACAACATGAGAATAACATCATGATATGATTTTTTTTTTGCAACAAATGTACTGTATGATGATTTCTTACTGACCCAAGAGCATATATATCTGGAGGTTCAGGGTCACAGCCGAGCCACGGTTCGAGGCTGCTGTCTGGAGACTGGCCGTTCACATTCCACGTACCTGTGAAAAACCTAGGAAACATGCAGTTTATATATTTAATGCCAACAAAAGTAGTATTCTTCAGTTTTTGGCTTCTGTTCACTTTCAGTTAAGTTCCCAGAGTGGATTTGCTCTTGCAATCAATGCTAGTTTCTAACGTTGAGAGCCTGACGGCTCTTTTTGCTTCTCATCCGTAAACTCTGCATACTCTTTCACATGATTCAGTTTATTTTGAAAAGTCTCAACAGGATCTTGAGCTTTATTGTGAAAGGTTTACATGGAAAAGAAACAAGCGGACAGCGGAGCCACGCGACGGTTTTACCGTCGTTGTTGCTAACGACAACACGTAAAAACAGCCGCTTGTCCGTCAGTAGTGTGGTTATATTACATCTAAGAGAAAGAGAGAACTTTAGGAAGTTAAAATAGCCATCAAAACGAGGAAAAAAATATTGCTGTAAGCAGTTTAATTTACGACAACACAAAACAAACGCTAGCGTAATAGGAAACATTAGACGTTTTTATATTGTTATCCGATATATATCGTTATATCGAACAGCCCTACTTCTACCAGATGTGCAGCAGCATGTTATCTAAACAAAAGGAAATTAATGAATTCCACTTACTTGAAGGGCCGGATATCCACATACTCGTTCTCCTTCTTGCCCAGGCGGTGTTTGATTAGGTATTCTCTCTGACCTGCCTGGGTGGAGAACATGGCCTGTCTCATGCTGTTAGTGGTGGGGCTCTCACACCAAGATGGTGGCCTGTCTGCACGGTCAAACCCTGACCTAAAACTACTGAAAAAGCAGGGAAAATACTTTCAAACCAGCAGTATTATGGACATTTTGCTTGCTAATCAAAATAGTTTTAATGCACAGTAAATCTACTTAGCTGTGACAGAGGTTAACTTACTCTGACTTGCTGCTAGTGACTGAGGAGCTGTCTTTGGCCTGTAAGGAGGCAGCTCTGTCTTTAGGGACTGGAGCAGGCCGCGGAGGATAGGATGGAATAGAAGAAGCTTTGCGAGGAGGTAGTGGAGGGAGAGGTGGAGGCTCCCTAGAGGCAACTATGCGATTCTGGTGATTTTTCTTTTCTTCCACTTGGAAAGTGTGGTTGTTCTCAAAGCCAAAGTCTGGAACAAGTGACTGAACTGGATCTTCAGACAGAGAAAGTGAAAAACAAAAGTAAACTTAAAAAGAATTAAGACTTTTTTGTATCAACTATTATGAGTGCTTTTATTCTTACTTGTGTTATTCAGAGTTGATGGAGTGTTGTTATTAAGACTGGGGGGCACTGCACTAGTGGGTTTGGGTGGGTTAGCTGTCTTAGCAATCCTTTGTGGAGGCACAGGTACTGGAGTTCTCTGTGGTGTTGGTGTAATGGGCTCCATCGCTGTTGGTTTGGCAGGTTTGACTAAGAAAGTCAATTAGCAGCGTTAGATAGCAGCACAAAAGAGCAAAATCGAGCTTCTTAATACATGTGCCCGTTGAGATGAAAAGGATCAGAACCAAAATTTAGTCAGCATTATTTCTACAAGATAACTTAAAATAAAAATAACCTGCGTAAAATAATCAAGTGTAAAACGAAAAGAGATGTGGTCTTGGAAACAGGGGCAGAAAGACCACATTAAACATCCTGTTAAGACGAACAGCAATCACAAGAGAAACGTCATCACATGAACATGCGCCTTATGACGAGAGCGATAAGGAAAGGGTTTCTGGTACTTCTTTTACTGAAGGATATGATGAGCATTAACCAGCAAATGACGGTAAACTGGATGAACAGGTTCTGAGAAATAACAGCTCCTCAGAGTGCCACCACCATCCTGCTTCAAAATATTTGTCACAGCAAGATGTTGGTCATTGAGCTCGTAACTAAAACGCTGATTCAAAAGCCAGGGAGGATGTTTAGTTAGGGTGTGTACGGGTGAAACTGGACTACATTTTCCAGCACATTAATTCTTGTGTCTCTACTGCATTTTTGAAAAACAGGCAAAAGGAAAAGCAAAAGACTTTTAAAGCCACGGTTTAAACACAAAAGCAATTAGGAAAAATCCATGTAAATTAGACCGTTTTTTAATTTACTTTGTATATAAATTAAGGAAATAGCAGATCTTCTTTTACATTTATGTCACGCTATAATACAAACCACTCAAGGCATGCAAGGCCATTTCCTTGTCTTGTATTTTTGGATGCAAGTGCACACGCTGGGTTTTTCTAAGAATGCGTTCTACAAAAACCTGTCAGCTAAAGATGCATGACATCTATAATCTGTGTGGAACAGATATAATCATGAACCTCAGAAACAAGCAAGGGGGGAAAAAACAAATACAAAGCTTTGTTTTACAGGCAGCTGACTGGTTACTTATACGTAAAAAGACTGCACAGCTTCAAATTTAATACACTTTGACTATTTATGATTTTAAATAAAACAAACACACACATCCTGCAGTGCTTTACACGTCTCCACCCTGGACTTACGTGTACAGATTAGGTCATGTAACTGAATACAATTATCCCAGTGTTCTTAGCCGAAAGGCTGCCAGGAGTTCAACAACGGCATGTGAATTACTTCTATACATCCAGCTTCCTAGAAGCTCTTCTCTCCAGTTAAGATATCCAGATAAAATGAAGATAAACTACGGATGGGTGTGGATAAGATTACTTTATTACTTCTTTCAGCACTCACAGTGAGGTGCAGATCAAAGCAAAAGCAACGCATGAACACCATTTAATATAATCTCCTCATGCTCCCAACATAACAGAGGCTTATAACATTTAAGACCTTTGTGCATTATAAGTATATCTGAACACATCTGGCCACAGCTTATAAGGCTAAAACGTAAATCTAAGAGTGAAATCACAATAAACAAACAAAGTTTTTTGTCCTTTATTGCTGCATTCAAAGAAGTGGGCTTGCACCCATGGAGGTGGATCTGATTTCAAAAACTGAGGCCAAGTAGTCTTTCCACCAGTATGTCAGCAGCAAGAAAACACAGGAAATGAGCAAGAGGTGTAATCCACCCTTTGTAAATAAATGTTAGATGAGTCATTAAATAATTAACTATCCCACTGCTTTAGATGAAACAGTCGCGTCTTACCTACTGGTTGAGCACTCTTCACCTGGGTGAGGAAAGTCTGAGTCCGATCATCATCCTGCAGTTCCAACAGCAGCTCTGGGGCTTTTTCTCCTTTGATTCGTACTTTAACGGAAGCTTGAGCAGGAAAGAGAAAGCACGCATCCTTAGACTTTGCAAACTGTCCGGCAAACAAAACAAATTGATTTAGAAGTGAACCAATTCAGCGTTCTTTCAGAAAACCCTGACAACTCATGACCTGAGTGTACTACTAAATAAAGACATTAAGCTGCAGGCATGCTCTAACAATGCAGTAAAACTAGACAGGTGTTGTGTTATAATTAATGTCATGATTCACCTCTGAAAGCCTGGCTTCCAACACCTTTTTATAAGATCTTTTACACATTATATTGACTCAAATCTCATATCAGAAGAGAAAAAGAAAAAAAAAAAACTACTTACGATCTACTGACAAATCAATAAGAAGAGCTTCTTCGGCTTCTGAAAGGAAAAAAAGGAGAGCTTAAATAGTGCTGCAGGGGGGAAACTTAGTGCTGTTACAAGTATTTCTACAGTTTTTTAATGTTGACCACTGCTCACCATACTGTGACACTGTGTGGGAAATTTTTACACTTTCTCATTAGGTGCCATGGAAAAGCTCCTTTCACTTTTACTTTTGGTGCTGTGATATTGACTAAACATTAACTTCACATGGAATAGAGGTCAAAGAAAGTGAGGTGTGACGGAGAGAGCTCACAGGAAAATACACAAACGTATCCTGACTGGTTATACTCAGGATATAAAACAAGAGAAAAATGGAGAATAATAAAAGGGTCACATACCTCGTACAATTTCAAACTTAGCATTGATGGGTATCGATAGCTGAGCCACTGGACGAGACACAACAGCATCAGGGTTGGCTAAAACACCCAGTCTGGATCAAAACAGTACAAACTCCCACTTAAAATCAGCTCTGTGGTGCTTATTAACACATAAGCTTAGAAGTAAATCCAACTAAAACACAAGAAACATACAGACAACCTGCAGCAATATAACCCTCTTATAACGGCCATTCTTTTGCAATTAGCAGCAAGTTTCATGCAACATTCAGTATGGAAATATTAAAGTCAACATCTGAGGTTCAATGCTGGTAGATTAGTGATAGACTATAACTATCAAGTGATTAAAACAAGCACATGCACACATGCAAAACGTATGTTTATCTGCAGTTAAAGATTAACAAACAAACAGTGTGTGTCATTCGGGTTTTGCTGACAAAAGTCCACTGGAGCCGCACAAGCTTTGCGTCAATAAACATTCAGCTTAATCAGCTTCAAGTCCGTGATGTGGTTTGATGTAGGCAGGCTCATTTTTTCCTTTCTAACAATTGCTGACTAACAATCGGGGTCAACACTGCGCTCAGGAAACTGCCCACGCTTCCCCTCCACTTCACCATAAGTCAAATTGCATATAGTGAGAGGAAAATGATTCAGCCATGCGAGAAAAAAAAGCGTGTCAGAGGAACTCGGCGTTGACCAGAATCGACGTCTGATATTGAAAATTACACAATCGACAACCGAGAAAATCGAAAATCCCTCAGGGGAACATAAAAATACTACAATGACCATACAACACAGAACAATGAATAAAATATGTGGCGGACCTCGTGATGCTCAGATTTGTCAAACGTATTTATCTGACTTTCTAGTATCCATTTCTATTTAACCAACTTTGGATGTCTAAAATCTTTAAAACTAACCTTAATCACTCTGGGTGTAGCACCTCTACTATAGCTGAGAGTATGGAAAACACTAAACTGCGGCAAATACACGATTCCTCATTATTGTAAATGAAAACAGTGAACTGGCTAAGAAGACAGAGGTCCTCACCTAATAGTTTGCTCAATAAAATCTAAAACAAAATTAAGCATGGCTTTCTTTAATGTCACAAAATGCCTAAAAATTAATATTGATTAATATCTTTATCAGCAAATATTTTAAGCATTTATTATTAGATGTGACTGGAAATCTGATATATGCAAACTTTATGTCCTGGAGACCATTTAAATTCAAGCTTCTTGAGCCAATCATTTTAACAACCCGAATAAGTGGTGTTGGGGGGGACTTTGATGAAAGATTTAAAGATTAAAGCTGACACAGGAGCTGGTTATCTCGCTATTTCTCCCTGTAAGGACTACTTGTTAGTTTAGTGTGTTTTTTAATAGAGTTAGTTGAGCATGTAGCTTGTGTGCTCATGTGAGTGTCATTACAGCCTAGGAAGCAAAGGAATTCTAGATAATCTGCAGTGAGCTGCCTGCTGGTGCAAAAAAAATAATAAAAATGCTTAACAACCCAAGCCACAGTGACAATTTAAAATAACCCCACACTGTCACAACATAACCTGAACAAATGCTAGAGGTGTAAAAAGTACACAAACTAAGTGTTACACACAAGTTGTTGAGTAAACTCTAACTAGGAAGTGGTGTGGTATGTGTGGAGCAAGTTTACATCAGCTGAATGGACTTGAACCCTCAACCATATCACCGCAGCCCCGCGGGCAGCATCGTCCTTATAAGTGTCCTTCTGAGCTCAGAGGAAGAGCTCCATGAAGACTCACTCAAACTGCAGCATTCACTCTTTTAGCTGTGCTGCATGACATCTGACACTAAAAATTTCTGACTATGTTATGTTGCATTTGTTTTGTTTTTTACATTTAGCCTAGGAAACTATAAAATCTACAAAGAACAAAATCCAGGAAATCTGGATAGATATTTTACAGTGAAAACATAGAAACAGAAACATACTGAGGCACTCTCTCAGGTCAAATCAAATCAGGGACCATGAGAAAGCCTGAGACAGGAATTCCCCTACTTTTAAGTAAGTCTTATCTTATCATTTTACCTGAAGGTAGACAGTAATTATTTATGATTACATGTACCACATAAAATCTATCAATTATTCCTGGATTATTTTTCTTTGTACTTCTTCCTGCCCCACTGAAGAGCACTTCTCAGATGATTCCTTATAGCCATGCATCATTTTCCTTTTCTTATTGCAAGATCTATTGGTTAGATAACGCCCAACCCTAAAAAGATAATCCAACTACACTCAACAGGCCCTTTGCTAGGAACACCTTGCAAATATTTGGCTAGACCCAGTTTTGTCTTCAAAATTAATTCTTTATATACAGACACAACAAGATGCTGGAAAATTGTTGCTCCATATTGGCATGACAGTATCACACAGCTACTGCAGATATGTCAGCTTCACATCCATGATGCAACCCTCCTGTTCCAACAAATACCAAAGGTGCTCTATTGGATTGAGAGCTGGTGACTTTGGAGGCCATTTGAGTACCAGTAAACTCACGGCCATGTTAAATAAACCAGTTTGAGATGATTTGAGTTTTGTGACATGGTCTGCTATCCTGCCTGAAACACCCATAAGAAGATGAATACACTATATTCATAAAGGGTGGCCATGGTCAGCAACAATATGCAGGAAGGCTGTGGTGTGTAAATGATGTTCAGCTCTCTGTTGTAATGAGTGGATATCTGACTTAATGCAGCCTTCCTGTGAGCTAAAAGCAGTCTGGCCATTCCCTTCAGACTTGTGACAAGGCACTTTTGCCCACAGAACTACAGCACACTGGATATTTTCTCTTTTTCAGGCCAAACTTTGTAAACACTAAAGATGACTGTGCTGGAAAATCCCAGTAGATTAGCAGTTGCTAAAATACTCAGACCAGCCCATCAGGCACCAACAACCACACTACAATAAAAGTCACATAAATAACCTCTCTTTCGTGTTCTGATACTCAGTTTGAACTTCAGCAGGGTTTCTTGACCATATTTACATGCCTAAATGCACTGAGTTACTGCCATATTATTAGTACCTAACCAAGTGGCCAGTTAAACTATATAATTACCCATCATCCTGCCAAGTACTCAGTGTGACGCTATCACAGCACACACCTTTCTGACCTAACAGAGTGTATTTTGAACCATGCCGATATCACAGCAACTGTGGGTCAGAGATAGGAGGAAACATAAAAGACAAACCCAGAGTTGGGCAGACACCTCAGATATGCTACAAACCACAGCTTTACGAGCTCTCACAAACCTAGGGTGCTGCAGTAAATGCCTAAGAGTGTTCAAATTATTTTGACAACTCATTACCACTACTTATGGTTCTCAATAAGTTTATCTACTGCTTGACAAAAATCACATTGTTTTTCAGTCATTTGGCTCATTGATACTTACATAAACTCTCCACCGCGTTCAATTAGTGACAGGAGTCTGGGCTCCTTCTGGCCAGACCTCAGCTCCAGGCATTTTACAGTGTGAGCAGCACAATCAAGGAATTATTGTGACTGAGAATGAGAAACTAGTGACTGTCACGCCAGGCTTTGTAAACTGAGATTACACTACAGATACTCCGAAAGGTTAGAACAAGCCATGCCAGTTAAAAGGTGGGCAACTTAAGGTTATAAATGAAAACAGCAGGAGGTGGGACAAAGCACGGCAGATGCTGGGTTTGCTGGTGCCAGTGCAGGTAATATTTTTAGCTTAAGGATGTAAAGGTGTAAGGATGGTCAACGTTATTCTGTACAAGTGATTTTAATTAGCGTTAATTGCATGACACTGTGCATATATCTGTGCGGTTAGCAATGAACTGGATTAAAAGTGAGCTGTAGCTACTTTATAACATGATTATTTAAGTGCACGGTTACTGAATATCTCCATATTACTGAATTACTAACGTTGCCTAATGGGCTTCACTAAAAGCTAACGTTAGCCAACAAGCTAAAGCAAAAAAAAAACAAAACAAAAAATACCATAACTCAGAAAGGATATTGCCAAGCATTCCTCGCTGCATATCCCCAAAGAGGAATCCATTCTTACCGGGAGGAAATAAATATCAGTTTATCATTTGGGTTTATATCACTTCGGTGCGGACGTCAGGGCAGGGAAAGTTAAACCTCCACCCGGCGCTGCGGCCTCCTTCCGGGAAGCTTGGCTGCTAATGCTAAACGCCAGCTGATGGTGTTGTTGTTGTTGTTGTTGCTGCTGCTGCTGTTCCCGGATAGTATTAAAAATATCACAGTTAGAAACTTTAAAAAGAAAGAAGAAAACCCCGGCTCTTCTCGTGTCCCCGTCAATGCCAGAGAGCAGGTTGCACAGGCTACATAGCTTTAGCTGGCAGTTTTATGATTTAGCCGCATATGCTACAGCACAGAGTTTGATATGTGGTGGGCTCCCTCCTCCTGCCGCTCCTCACCCTGTTTAAGGACTCATCGTCCTGGTTTTTTGCGGCAGTTGGTTTCGAGTATGAGCTTAATGACGCCATCTTCTGCCTCGGAGTGCAATGCTAAGTGAGTAAGCCTCCCAGCCCTGACACATATAATGAAAACCCTGCGACATCGTGTGGTAAAACAATATTATCTGCATATAATTAACTTTCCAGCTTCACACATCCTCTTTGGGGGATTAAAGATGTCCGGAAGGTGTTTTGTCCCACATTAATAGGGATGAGGTGTAACTAATACAATCGCTTTTACATTTTTTAATATTACCGCCACCAAGGAGGTTATGTGTTTTTTGGCAGTGTTTTTACGCGTTTCCTTCTCCTTTTAAACGATAGTTTCAAATTTTTTTGAATTAATTCTAATAAAATTTGTAGGAGTGTGTTGCGTGGTCATCTAAACAATCCATTCAAATTTGGCCTGCATCCTTCGCTGATGATTTACTTGTCAAAACCGAGAAACCATATTTAAAAATGGCCATATAAAGATTTAGAATATGTCAAATTTGACCTCCGAGCTCTAATTAAATAGACTGATTTTCACGTCAAAGTAATATTGCTATAGAACTATTTAAAACTATGTTTCTTAATGCCATTGGTTTAATTTACAACATATAGAAATATAGGGATTCTAAATATTAGACCTCATTTTCCAGTTCAAATAAGATCAAACTTATACTGTCTTTTATCTTTAAAACTTTACATAAAATTCTGTGTTTGTACTGGCAAAATTTAGGAAAGGATACAAGTAAATGGTGATTCTAAATATCACAGTACAGTTTACATTCAAACATCAGTCACATTTGACCTCTGATCAGTTTTACATTTCACAACAACTGAAGGTGTGTTATATCTTTAAATAAAGTATTTTTAAAGAGAAAGAAAATGAGCTGCCTAGTTAGTTAGAATATACTATAGTATGTAGTATTATATAATAAGCTCAAGTCAAATCAATACGATCAGCCATTACCTACTCTTACACTACAAACTTTGTAACGTATGTGTTAAATGAACAACAACAAAACCCCCAAAATGAATATACACAAAATACAATACTATTCCTTTAAAAAAACACTTCCCAGAGAGTGCCCTGCTTTGGTGGAGGTTTGTGCTCCTGGAGTGCTTCTTGTCAAATAAAGTATTACCTACATGCTAAAACTGAGGGGTGTCCTAGTTTTGGAGAAAATTGACCACCTTCACTTCATTATTAACCTATAATGACATTATTATTACAGAGGCATAATGCCAGTGAGTCAACGATGCAAAAAATAAATATAATAAAAATACAACAAGGTACCACATATTTGGATAAAGCTAGTAGTCTTCAGAACAAGCTATGTGCCGAAATGGGGTGGGGGTGGGTTTCATCCGCTTTGACTTGTGACCCCTTCAAATTAAGCAGTCTGTCATGTGATAGAGCAGTTTCACCAACAGTCTTTTCATTCATCCCAGACTGTGATTTTAAGGATTATAATGACTTCAGCTGAACTGTACTCACAGTTTAAACACTGATTCTTTCCCTGTGGGCTCAAATTGTGGTCAAAAATATTTTTTGATCGGTTTTGTACTTACAAAACTGCAGTGAGTACTGCAATTCTGTTCTCTGATTGGATAGTTAAATTTGTGACTGATATGACATTGATCAGCTGAAAGGAAGAAAAATCGGGTCAAAATTCGTACTTGTAAGTTAAAACTTGAGTTTCACACGTATTTTTTTTTTCCTTTGTATCTGTAACCAGATCTTAACAAAAAGAATTTGTAACTTGTGTAAATATTTTTACACACCCAAATCTTTTCTACGCACACACAAATTCTTTTTACACACACACAAATTCTTATCTACAGATGCACATATATACACATTCTGATTTAAAAGTACAAAATATTTATGACCACAATTTGATCCCATACTTTCCTCAGCTGATGTATTTCTGAGAGCAATTGTGCAAAGACTTTGAGTATGTTTTTCCATTTCCTGGATCCAGACTTTTAAACCCCTCTACCCACTAATCAATATCTGATATCAGGCTATTTTTTCATCATAAAACCTTTTTAAAGTTCTCCAGGCTACTTGTGCAATTCATGTACAATTGCATTCATGACTTCATAAATTGTGACCACCAACACCATTGAGACATTTCTGATGATGCCTCAAAAAACATCCCTCTAAAGATGGTCAGGTACAAGAGCTGGAAGAAAAATAAGTGAAAAGAAAATCTTTGAAAGACCTTCAGAAAGCCTGGAGAACAATTGCTTAGACCAAAAAAATTATAAGCAAAATATAAAGAAATAAATGGTGGGTCAGGACTTTTGCACAACTTTTGTGTTGTAGTTCTATCAGTTAATCAGATATAATCACTTTTATCAATCCAAAAAGGCACAAAAATTTAACAAAGAATCAAAATATAGTTGTTAGTAGATATTTGGAAATTATTCAATTTATATATTTATTTTTGAGGATTTGGTTTTGCACTGTTCTACATTTAACTCTCCATCCTTCAGCAATAATATGAAATGTTTCCCCCACAAAAGAGCAGCTTTATTTTTGTACGTTTTAATGAAACATTAAAGATGGCATTAAGTCACCCAATGATTTATTAGTCACACAGTGCACTGAAAATACTGGTTTTCCATATTGTAACCGCAAAAATGCATTGAAGTTATTAAAGTTAAATCAGTGGCACGTCCACTGTTATTCCATAAAACACAGCAGCATTTGAAATTAATTGAAACAACAAACATGTGATGTTAATCTTTATGATTGTAATCAACCACCATTAGGTTTTCATGTATTTTAGTAGTGTCATCATGCATTGAGACAGATTAGGAGGTTCAGTTACATTTAGAGAGAAGCTATCATCCTTTCCCTTATTTTCTGTCACATATACCTCATTACTGTTCAGGTTAAACTGGTTTTAAATAATGAGGTTATTGTATGTACAAGAGGTTCCCTTCAGGCTGTTCTAAACACTCAAATTCAGACTTTATTTTCTACTCTTGGCTTTGCCTAATGTCAAAGATTGGGGACTTCCCTAATTCATCTCTGGCACTTAGGAACCAACCACCTAATGCTTAAGCTTTGAGTTTGTGAGGGGCACCCAATCAGAAGAAAGTTGGCTTGGAGGAAGAGGAGTTCATATGCCTCGTTTCAGACTGTGAATGAACTAAGGACCCAGCTCAAGATAAATAAGGATTATCTTGAACTTTGAGTCATGCAAAGCTCCTCTAGAAGAGTAGAGGAGTGAAAGTTTGGACCTGGAAATGAGCATAATAGGTCCAATTTACAGTAAAAGCACTATCTCAGTATGATTTCAGTTAGCAACTATCGTTCTAATGCAGTATACTGATGCTTTACTCTCAATTGTTGTAGGTTTTAATCTTGTGAATAGCGTAAGGGCTGGAGTCTCTGTGTGGCCAAATGTCTCCATTGGGCAGATCCCTAGTGTGTTCCTCCTCCCACTCAACCATCTCTACTGTTAAAGTGGGTGGACTGAGGACGTCAGTTGTCCGGTAGGATTGTGTGAGGCGGCGGAAAGAAGATGTGTCAGAGACATCCTCTTCAAAGAGGTCCTCCATGAGCTCCTTGCGTCGTCTGCGAGATGCTTTCAGCTCATCATTCAGGTCAGAAACCAGATCTTTAACGTCTTTCACAAGTGTGGAGCGAACACCAAACAGGCAGAGCAGGAACACGAGACCAGCACAGATGCCGGAGACAAAGTAGAGAGCAACTCGCTCTGGGAGACCTGGAAGAGAGATGTGCGAGGAAATTAAAAATTTGCCAACATAAGCCACAAGTGTCCACTCAGCTCATCTTTCTCAAATTGCTTTAGAAAACACTATTAATACAAGGTGTGACCTTTCAAAGAAACCAGTAAATTCATTTCATGTGAGTAATGTATCAAAATCTATTTGCAAGTGCTCCTATTTCAGTTCAAATATCCAAATACTTTTATCGATATTTTTTTTCTATTTAAATTAATAATGTTAGAAACTGATTTAGCTGAAAAATCTTCCTGGGCTGTGCAGTATTGTAAAACCAAAGACGCAGCATTGGCTCTGGATTAGGATCATCCCTGCAAAAACCATATATGATTATTTATCTTAGTCAGAGTACATAATGGCTAATATTTGTATTTTCCACCAGCAGGTTAATGTATGATCCAAGGGAACAAACATAACTGTTTTTTTTAATATGTCCAAATATAACATGTCATAATAAACTGAAAGGAAAGAAATAGACTGAAATTAGGAAAAGTTATTTTTAAAGATAATAAGCTAATAATTATATGATTTGGAAAATGGAAATAATACAGAAATATGTACGCAAATTTTAGATTACTACTTATCAGCACAGACAAGTGGCTGGCACACTGATAAGCAGAGGCTGGCTGGAGCCTTCCTGTGTGGAATTTGCATGTCCTTGCTGTGCCTGTGTGGATTCTCTCCAGCAGTACAAACACATGCATATCAGGTTAACTGGTGAGTGTAAATTGGCTGTGGACGTGAGGTAAATGAATTGCATAAAGTGAGCAGAATAAAGAGTAAATGTGGATTGTGGTTTAAAGTGGCCAGTAAATAGTACATAAGTGCTATATGAATGTCAGTCCAGTATCATACATCTCTATCTGTAACGGCTGAGATATATGTCAGCCCCTGCAACACTAGGCTAGATAAGCAATTGAGAAAATAGACAGGTGGTATATAAGGGCTTCCAGTTACTCTAAATCAAATTAAAAACAATACATTTCATTTTATTCAACACCTCTTCTAATTTTTCCATGTCGTTTTGGAGCTCAGTATCTCGACTGTGTCCACCAACGTGCTTGAACACCGACATTTCTATATATGTGGCTGTAGCCTGACATCCACAGGCATCAGTACACATACCCAGTATTTTGTCAAAGATCTCCAGAGAGTTGGTTAAGAACACATTTTGAGGCCTGTAGGTGGGGCCAGTGTACCATCCACCTGCAGGCGAGAGGGTTCTGGGCTCAATAGCCAGTCAAAGTCTGCTGCATGCAATGAAACCTGTGAACGTTCGTTTTCACACTCACCGTGTGTGTAATCTGAGATCATGAAAGGATCTGTTGGACCTTGACCCACATCTTCTAGGAGATATCTGGGGACTAAAGAGGAAATGAAACACTGTCACAATACGCAGCTGTATGCAAATACAGAAAATATACTATGCATCTACATCCAAGCCAAAAAAAAAGAGTAGGTGTAGATTTGTCACTTACCACATGTGAAGGACACCCGCAGGTGTTTCCTGGTGCCGGGGAAGCACGGGTCCCCAAAGGTTCGAGTATCGGCTATTAGTGAACAGTTTGCTCTGCTGTGACACCTGCGTGACACTTTCCTCAGGGCCGCCGGAGACAAACACTCTGAAATAATTTAATATAAATGAAACCAATGATTGTAACGAAGAAGACAACAGTAACATTTTATTGTTAAAGAAAAGCTGTTTCTCTAAAACCTGAGCACCTAGAAATTAATGAATATGAATAAATAATTCCTATTTATATGAATGATTAAATACAGTACAGTAGTAATTCTCCATCATGTCTATACAGGACTCTAGCTCCACTTTTTTGCCACTAGATGGCACTTGAGCCCCCTGCTGTTGCAGACCCATGTCAGCCTTTGATCCAGGTTCCTGAGGACAGTGAGGACTGCCGTGCAGCAGGTGTCCAAATGAGGCAGAGTAGATTGCGATGACAGTCTCATTTTTACACATCAGCCTCAAACGCTCATTTTCGCACACCAGTCGTGTGCGGTGGTGCTCTGAAAAACAGATGAAATGGCACATTTTGAAGAACATCTAAAAGTTGACAAGAACTTTCTGTAGCTGTTTTAAGAAAATCTGATGGCTGAAAGCATTCATTGTTATTATTTCAAAAGTTTACTACCTTGTTTGACAGCTGTTTAGAGAGCTATGTAAATGACTCAAGCTACCCTGCATTTTTTTTATATTTAGCTTTCAAGCCAGTTTTTTTTTCCAAAGTAGTCTTGAGCAACAGTTCTCCAGGTTCTCTGAAGGTCTTTGGACATTAGCTGGTTTTTCACTCATTTTCTAAGCATTCCTTATACCCACTCTTTTTGAGACGATGGCTTTTGTTTGTTTGTTTTTGTCTTTTAAGCTACTTAACACTAATCTATGAGCTATGGACATCAGATGAACAGTATCTGAAAGTCATTTCTTAAGAATTAGGGAAAAATCCAGGAAAGACGTGACCCTGGCCTGACCCAGTAATAAGGAAGGGAAACACGTTAAAAAGGCTGTTACTATATGTTAGACATTTATTATTTATTTATTATTCCTCCTGTTCAAGCTGATTATTGCAAATCCAGTCATAACCTATTATAGAAGAGGTGATTTAATGCGACAATATATGTCAAAGTGCATATGAAGTTGATGTGAGACTATAAGAGTCACTAGTGGACTGATTGTGTGGCTTTGTTTAAAAGCTACAATCACAATTTTAGAAGACTCCCACTTAATTTTATGTAACTCAGACTTTACATGCACTTCAGTTTGGAATGCAAAAGTTTCAATGTACAGTTTTGTGTTTTATGTGTGACTGCCCGTTTTTTTGAAAACACCCCCAAAAAATGTAAGTTCCTTTTTATGTTTTGCTTAACAGGCCTGAAACCAGAGGCTGACTGAGGAAGAATATTACAGAAACTCTAAATGATACCAAGTTCAGTTCCTCTTTTCTAAGTTACCGTTATATTTATTACGTTTTAGATGTCTGTGAGCATACAAAAGACATAAATAAGATATTTTAAACTAATAATAATTTAAAGACGATTTCTTAATTATAGAAAAAATGAAAGAAAAAAGATTTTATTTACCAGCTTTATATGCTAATAGATTTTTTTTTTTAAGAACTTTACTGTGCAGTTCTTTTTTTCAAGCCAAGGCCCCTCTTATTGATAGTTTTTTTGCACACCTTTTATTATGCACAAATTATGTGATGGAGTCTTTCTTTGTCAGTTAGCTAACATAAATTTAAAAGTCATGTGTTCGCTAGTGGTGAAGTGACTGGACTGTCCAGCTCAGTAGTGCACCTGGTCTGCACTTGTAGGAGACTAGGAGGTACTTGGTGGTGAGGGGACAGGGATCCTGGCCAAACACCGGACTTAAGACGGGAATGTGGCACGACCGCCGATCCTGACACTCTGACAGCACTTTCTACAAGCACAGGAAAATCCATGTGGACCACTGTTATCTTCAACAGGAGTCGCCCATAAGAGCATTTGATTAAGGCAGATTATGCAGTGAGTTCACAGTTTATGTCAATGTTGCTATGTGTACCTCGATAGCAACTGAGGAAGTGCACTCTGTGTCCTCCCCCGCAGTTGTGTTTGTGCTTGCAGGAGGACATAAATGCTGACTGGGAACACGGCGTCCATAGAAGGCTGATAGGATGGCCACAGACGTCCTGGAGGGACACTTGATGATGAGAATTTCTCCTTCACAAGCATGAGCCGTGTGGTTTTTCAGAATGCTGTGAAGATACACTGAAAGATAAAAAGAGCTGATGATGTCTATTTTATCATTTCAAACACATCTTACACCTCATTTATAGTCGCGTGCATAAGTCTTGAGCCCCCTTTATTTCTTTATATTTTACTAGAAAAATGGGAATTAAGTATATAAAGCAAAAGCAGAGATTACATAAATATAACAAGCTTGAAAGTCAGTATTTAGTGCCACAACCTTTCTTCATTCAACACAGTCTGAACTCTCTTAGGCAGACTTTCTTGTAATATCTCTAAATCGTCTTCAGGAACAGTTTTCCAGGCTTCTTGAAGGAAAATTTGATTCATCATTCCACTTTCAGTTCCTGTATAGCGTCATATACGCCAGCCTTTTCTTCCTGTTTCCCTTTCTTAAGAATTACTTCTTGTCTGCCGCCTTTCCACTATGACCATTTCTGATGAGGCATCAGTGAACAGTAGATGGATCAGCTAAAGGGCCACATGCATCTCTCAGCTCCTGCGTCAAATCTTTGCTGAATTATTCTCTGATTCTTCAGGAAATGTCTTTCAGACACATTTTGTCTGCTGCTGATAGTTTTTAAGACACTTCTTCTTCCAGTTTTCTCTTTTTTTTAAGGGCGCGCTCCAAACTGTCTATCACAGTAAAATCCTATTTTAATCCCGTCAAACCGTATAATCATTTAGATTCAGTTAAAAAAAATGGGAATAATTCATGTGCTTTCGTGACATGCGGCTCAAAGTACCTCAAGATACAATTTGAAATAGTTTTCTTGCTAAGTTCTCTGTTATGTGTAGACACAACACTGGTTCATCCCTTGAGCTGGGTGAAATTTTTAAGCTTGAATAATTCATAAGTCAATGTTAAGTAGCTTAACAAGCGAAAAACATTTCTCAGAAAGCCTGGATGAAAGAGAAAGAAATAAAGGGTCTTCTTTCTGTTGTTAACCAACTAATAAAGACTGGATGACTCAGTTACCTTTACTCATGCACAATTTGCGACCCTTTCATTGTCAACAAGTCAACAGTTTGACTTATTTAGAGCTTTTTTTTTAGCCCCTACTACAGCTCAGTCCCCTGTCGACAAGGTGGTGTCCGACTCACTGGGCGTAGCTCGCCAAGACAATTTTTGGACTATGACCACAGATATAAACATCATCAGCAACAGCGCATAGACACTGAAGTGAAATCTCCCCTCCCATGTGTGTTTCCTGTACTGTATTGTGCTAGTGTGTACGTGCAGTATATCTCGCCTTGTGAAGATTTATAATGCAAATTTTTATTATGTATTAAGACTTAAGTTATGTTTAGGGTCAAGTTTAAGGCTAGTTTATTTATTAGTTACGGTTACATCTCTAGGACATGAATATAAGTCAGTGTTTTGTTCTGTGACATGATGGAAACCGTGTGTATGTGTGTGTGTGTGTGTGTGTGTGTGTGTGTGTGTGTGTGTGTGTGTGTGTGTGTGTGTGTGTGTGTGTGTGTGTATACACATATTTTACAGATTAAATAGAGTAAACAATAAATAAAATATATAAAAATATACAGAGTGAGACATGTGCAAAACAGTGGCGTTACTGTACAGTATGGAGTGCATAATGTT
>NW_005187409.1:2498840-2525486 GCF_000239375.1 Pundamilia nyererei | reverse complement strand
ACAAACAAACAAAAGATCTCTGCTGTGATCAGATATAGAGATGCACATGCAAACAGAACAGTGTCTGAGACAAAAGCTACCTTTGGCTGTGTCTGAACATACAGTACCAATGTTTCCATAATGTCAGTAGTGACACAGTCCAAATAGGAAAACAGCTCAGATGATAAACACAGGTCAGCTGTAGTTTATTTATTGCTATGGGAGTATCTGGTTGTATTGAGTGGATATCCAAGTTCAGGATCTGTTCTGCAGCCTCTTCACCCTGATTCTGGTCTCTCCGCGAGATTATGACAAGCTGCTTATGAAGCAGGATGTGGAAATCTGTTAGGAAATGTTATTGTGAAGCTTCTTTATGCAGCTGAAAAGCAACGCATCAGCATTTTGAGTCTGCTATTGATTTCAAAACCAAGAGACTTACGAGAGAAATCAGGAGCCGAACGTGCTGTGTGCATCTTCAGAGCCAGGAGGAGAGGCAGGAGACAAAAAGAGCGGCAGAAACTCCAAGACGCTGTCATTGTGAATATCCTGCAATAGACCCTGCAACAGGGTTTGTGTGGTAATAGGCTGTTTGTGCGATTGACTGCCTGTGAGAGAGCAGTCAGTAGGTCAATGATGGCATTGTGTTTACAAGAAACAGCTGGCCCTGCTGAGCAATAAACTAGAATTACTGCCAAGCATTTATGTGGTTCTATCGCTCATCAGTCAAGTTTACATCCATGTCTAACCAGACTTGACCTTTGACCTGCTGCATATGAAATTTCATCACTTTATCCTGTTATCCTACCACATATTTGTGCAAAACATTTTGTCATCATTTACGCATGAATTCTTGAGTTAGGGCTAAAAATATGTATTTGTGTGGTCCTGCTGACGTTTGACTTTGTTTGACTTTGACTTAGTTCATCCCTGAGATCAAGTGGCTGTTTGTGCCAGATTTTGCTTTCCTGAGATATTAAGTTCATGCGAATGGGACTGACAGACAAGGTATAAAAGGTTAAAGTAGCCAAATGACCTGTCCATAAAGGAAGCCATCTGCAGCAACATGGCAAGCAGACACCATAGAAAGTCACATGGACATGTATTTGTTTTTTTCTAAATCCAACAGAGGCTGGCTCCTCTGGTTAATCAAAGATATCCAATTATATAGAGATCTGTAACAACGTGACCCGAATTTACACTTGCTTTATGACCTCAGTAAACAATTTCCAAATGTACTTTAATCAATACTTTTTAACGTTATATGTGAAACATGTTCTTTCGGTAAATTTTGTAAACATGTCCAAATCAAGCATAAAGTAGGATATGCCTTGTTACAACTGTTATTGAGAAGTTGTCCTCATGTCCCCTGTTTCAGATCCACCTCTCAATCATGAAGTCTGGAGGATGAGAAATTAACTCCAGGCCTCAAAAAGGGAAGTCTGCAAACCACTGGGTAACAGCACACCATTTGACTGTGTCTTTATGTATTATATAGTGCTAATTGTTGAACTTCAGCGTTGTTTTGATTCAGCCTTAGCTGATCAGTTTATGTAAAAGCAAAATTTTCAACAAGAAATCTTTATATTTCAACTTCAAACTGAGCACAACTTGTAATTTTACTATTTTTGACTATCTCTGGCAACATGTAACTGGGATTAAAATATGCTGCTTCGTTTTATGTGTTTACGTTAAAAACTTCATGCTTATTCCTAAACTTGAATAAGGAGATATTTTCTTCTTCTCGTGCTTTTGGTATGATGGTTTTCTATCTTTAAAAAAACAGCTTGTCTCTGAACCATAAACAAAATGTGGAAACAACTATAAAACTGACTAACTGCCATTTGGGATTTTGAGGGGAGGGACAGTACATGTTGCAACAGTTTCCTGATATTTTTTCTGTGTGCAACATAAGCTTGCCGGCCATTTTTCGAAAAGATCTGTATATAAGCATGTTGGTATCCCACCCATCTTGCCAAGAAGTTGTTGTCCGGGAATTAGTTTCATCGTGTCACCCACTTAAAATGTTATTGAAATTTAGGCCTATGAATGTCTGAAGTTCACAGATCAAAACGTTCCTCTTGTGTAAAAGAGGGAGTCTGGAATCCACCACAGAGCAGCAGAGTTTACAGGATAACAGTTTGACCTTTTGTGTGGCTGCGTGTGTGTGTGTGTGTGTTTGTAATGGCAAAATCCAGTTCAACTTTCTTGGATTCGGTGTCCACATTGAGAGCTCTGTTCATAGAGATAAGGCACTTTTCCCCCCCCCCCATTTCCATTTGCTGTGTGTGTGTCCAGTGGAGATATGTGTATTTATCTCCAGGAGATAGGGCTTTCCTGGGAAGTGGAAGATCATTAGTAAGCTATGCACGCTCCCGGGATACTTTGGAAAACTCTCCTGTTGAATACCCCGGCTGGCAGGGCTGAATCAGTTGGTTTCAGTTTACTATAATGGCTGTGATTCTAACCTTAATTTCCCTTTTACTCATCCCCTCTTTCTCAACACGGTGTCGTCATGGCAACCAAACACAACACAAAATACCCATGAGATCAGCCCATGCTGACCTCAAGACGTTATCGATAACTGCAGTCGCCCGTGAGAGCGAATCTATTGAATTTCTTAATAAAACACCAGCGCTTTGTCACACAGGTTTCAATGGACACACCCTCTGTCACAGCAAATGCTATAATAAAGACTGACCACTGAAAAGCAGTTTAATCATGTGAGTAAATGAGAGAGGCACTCCCACCGTGCTGCAGTAAAATTCCACTCACCTCCCAGAGGTGGTCATTCTTTTTTAGAGGATGTGTTATGAGTGAGCAGAAATGGACATCGGATTTCCAAACACTTGGAAAGTAACCTCCATGACTCCGAAGACATTTAAAAAGAAAAAGGAGGAGGACTTTTTCTCCATGATCTCTCTCCTTTTGAGTTATATTTCCTGTGGCGATGGGGTGTTATTTGCCAGATTTCCGGGATTTGTTGGTAGTTTCATTGTGATGGGTTTGTTTCCATGCTCGCTCTCTGTGATGCAAATTCCTCAAATCCTCTCAAGCAGATAAATGAGAATGGGGCACAAAGCCTTCTTTTTCAATTCCTTGTGGTACATTTCACAATCTCGCCAGTGTTGTTCGTTTCTGTAAGGAACTCTACACCGCAGCATGGGGATTTTGTCATAAAACTTCCCTTTCCCCTAATTACTGTAAATGATGCCATATTACAATAAACACCGGACTGCCCCTCCACTCCTGTCTCCACTTCTTAAGCACAAACTATCACTTTCAGTCTTTAATTGACCAAGAGACCTCCTACTTAAAATATGGCAAGCATATACAGTATTCAGCTGAAAAATTTCATGATATTTGATATTCTTTTAGCGCCAAAATTCAAAATCTTAAAGTATTTTAATATTCTTTATTTCCAAACACCACTATTCGAGCAGTGTAAGTTGGCCCTTATTTTATTATTGAGGGGGATTCCCACAACCACAGCTCATTACTCAGAACATCCACAGAATACCCCCAAAGTATCACATCATTTTTTAAAGAAGAGGGCAAAGCCCATTCAGACCTTATACGTTTAGCTAAAAACGCACTACAGTCATTGGTTGTAGAAATTCAACTATGACGCAACCTCAAAGCCACAGGAGATCATTCCTATCTGTGGCCATCAAACTTTATAACTGCTCCTTACCTACAACTATTTTCACTTAGTCTGCAATATCTTGTCTGTACTGTACATAATATTGCTTTAACTTTAATATTTAATTCTAATTTAACATTGCAATTTGAGTGACTTATTCGTACTTATTTTTTAATATAGAGTCTACTTTACTTTCCATGTTTATATTTTATGCGAGCATCTGTAACAAAACTGTTTTCCTCTCAGTCTGAACTTGTGAAGGTATAGAAATGACAATGTAAGGCCACATTAGTCAAACTTTTGCTAAAATATTATTAGAAAAACAAAGTGAACAGGTGGAAGTAAAGGTAATGACTAAACTGACTTTCTCTGTTCTCCTAATTTGCTTTTTTGGGGTTGAATTTTTATTCTATTACTGGTTTTTGTGCCCTGTAAAGAAAACAGGCACAGTGAAAACAGTAAATCGAGTGTTGTTGAGTCCAGAGTTCACGGTAACGCTAACATTCACGTTCATAGTGATAGTACTAACAAGCTTTTCAGCAGCTGTTCGCTTTACAGTATTCACAATCTTATTAATAGCTTAGATTAGCACAGTACGTTCAGCTGAGACTGATAGGAACGACATTATAAAGATAAAAAAGCTGACCTGAAACACCCGAAAGGAGAACAAAACATTAGGACTGTCCAGTCAGTGTTTCACAGATCATATTCATCCCTACAGGCCACTACCTAATACTGTTCAGTGACTTAATAAACCATATTAACTCTATCTTATCTCTCACAGTGTGTTCATATGCTACTGCTGCATGCCAATAACATTAGTCCACTCTCTCCCATAGTTTGTATTTTGTCCCAGTTTCTCTATCCTCTCCCCTTTCCTTTCCTTTTTCTTCTCCTTCGACTCACTCTTTACCAGGTCATTGCAGGTTCCTGCTCCTCCCTGATCCTGGCACTATTTCTGTTAAAAGGGAGCTCTTCCTCCGCTGTCGCCAAATGCTTGATCAAAGGGATCTTCTCAACATTCGTCTTTTCCTTCTAATATCGCAGGTCTTTACCTTACAGCAGGGAGGGCAATTAAGTTTCCAAAGGGGTCACATAGGGGTCACTGAGAAATGACAGCTAAAAGTCCATTTAAGTTACAGTGTTAAGCACCTTGATGTGATAAAAAAGCTGTACCTGCTTGGTTCCTAATCAGAAGGATACAGATATAATACAAATGATTAAACATTAATGAACTCCAGCTTTTGTTTTGTTTGCTAATACTATTGTTTTTGAAAAAATGTGCAGAGTAAATGTTGAGCACTGAAGAAGACAAATATTGATAGAGGAACAGCACATATACTGAAAGCCATTTTTGAGGGGATGTAGCTCCAACAAAAAGTCACTTGTATTATTTTATCATTTGTTGTGTTTTTCTAAATTTGACTTTTCCTTTATTTAAATGTGGATTGTTATTTGGTTTTGTTGGTTCTTGTTTAAAATAAAATCATATATTTGTGAAAAGTAGAATGTAAAATATTTTCATTATGGCACACAGTGGAGTAGAATACAGTAAAGTACCACATAAATATCCACACAAAGGTAAATTGCTCTATTATTTACTACTATCTGTCTGCTTCTGGTTCAGTCAGCCATCTATATGTTGTATAAAAACTGGTTTCAAGCATATTTACATGTTGTTAATGACTAAAGCAAACATTTCATACTTTCTGTCTCACTACTGCCCTTTAAAACACAGTGGATGTCTTCCATTAAACGAATTCTTTTATCTTAAATGCTGTTGGAATGAGGAGCTCTCATGAATTGCGCTAATTTGTGTGAGTCACCCTGTGTTATCATTTCCTGTGTATTGCAATGTGCAGAAGAGCTATTTTAAGTTCTCTCCTCATAGAGCTAGGCTCTGGGTATATAAGTGTGGGGCATGTACCCCGCCCATTACTCGGATCCGCCCTCTCCCCCTAACTTGTAAAATATGTTCAGAGCGATAGCCTCCAAGGAGCCCTCAGACAAACACAGGCAGCCCTGAGGTGTGAGACTTCCCCAGGACCACAGAAAGCACGTGAAACCAGAGGAGAGCGCCTCTACGACAGCACCACACTCAGCTTCCTCTCTTCAGCTTTGTGGATTTTTTTGCAACCGCTGACTTCGGGGGAAATTTTAATAGGAGCACTTGGACTTTTTAAATAAAACAAAACAAAAACTTTTGGGGGATAAAATGGCACTTCGACAGAGCTCTGATAAGGAGCCAAGCATCGAGCTGTTCATCAAGGTCAGTCATTTTATGTCCATTTTAAACCTGTCAAAACAATCTTCTGAAGAAAAGGGGCACTCTGACAAAGGCTTGCTGCTCATTTATGAGTGTTGTCTAACAACAGTGGTCCACAATTATTGCCATAGAGGCAGCAACAATCAGAGGACAGCTCTATTTTTGATTGGTGCTGTCCCCAGATACCATACGCTGCAGATGTTGGGGTGTTTGTATCCTCGGTGTGGGCCATAGCTGGTTTCTTATCAGAAACACTCTCCAACTTATCAGAGCACACCCAGAAGGAGCAAGAAGCATATGGAGACTGGCCTCAAGCCTGGACAGACACACCCACCTTAGTTACGCACACATTCAAATACAGTCATCTATCTAAAAGTCAAATAAAAGTTTCTCGTTTTCTTTTTTCTCACTTCTTTTTTTTCTTCTGATTTTTTTTCCTGATTTAGTTAGTTGAGGCACAAGTGCAGAGAAACTGTGTATTCTGAAATATACAATAAGGCAGCTCAATAGCAAAAACAAAATAAGGCAGTATAGAGTGGTAGACGTGCCATATTTCAGCCACTTAAACGTGCAGCTTCTTGCCAGATGTTGGATGAAAAGTTAAGTAACACTCTCATGTGGAGCTGGAGCCAGCAGATAATCCAGTCAGCTTAGCATAAAGACTGTAATAACTGTCCAAAAAGTAGCAGAAAAATACCTCTAAAGAGCACTTATGAGTTATATCTCATTACTTAATATAATGAAGAATGTAAACAAAGTCTAAAATGGCATGTTGTCATTGATGAGACTTGATAAGAGCCCAGAATATAAACCTGCTTAAAGCTACAAGTGATATTTTTTACAATTTTTGCACAAATTCAAACAAATGGAAACAAAAAGAGCTGACTGCTGATCTTTCTGGAAGTGAAGTTTCACCACGTGTTACCATAGCCAGGATAAAGATGGAAGCAGCGTGGTGTCACATGTTGGATTGTGAAGTCCTGTTTTAAAGATACGAGATGAACTCCTTTGCAGTCGGCATCTTGGCGCTTTGAGACTGAACGTGGCACACGCTCACTGATCAGTGAGTTTAATCTTCCTTTCTGACACTTAGAATGAATTTAATATTTTATCCAGTACAGCCTGAAAGCCCATAAGCTCATCAGGAGTGTTTACACAGGTCCCCAGAGAAGGCTATTGTAACCACATATATTGCTCCCTGGTGGCCTTTAAAAAGAACTTTGTTCAGACCCAAAGGCTACATCCATCTTTAAAACTCTGTGCATATCACTCCTGTCAGTCCAGTTGCTGCAGTGGTTTTGAAAACCCCCAAATATTCACTCCAAACAGCCAATATGAGTAGGACGAACACAACCGACAGCTGGAATCAAGTTACAGTATTTCAAAACTTACCAAGAAGTCATCTGATTTCTCTCACTTTCTCTTAGCGCTCTCCTTTTTCTCTTTCTCTTTTAAAAGAGAAGTCAATTTAAACCTCAGGCTGACAGAATCTGTAGCAATGAGTGTGTGCTCTATTTGAGATTGTCAGTGATATCTAGAGAATCTCGACTGATAGGAGCTCCCTAAATGTTCACAGGCGAATACACATCTAGCTAGCAGTGCTTATAAGCTAAGCTACGCCAACTAGCTTTCTTCAGGTTTACCACACAGACTTGAGAGTGTCATCAATTTTCTCATTTAAGCAAATCATTTCCAGACATTTCACACTGTTATTTAACATATGGTCAATATGTGGTGGACCTTTAACCTTCTCTGCGTTGGTGTTGGTTGTTTTTCCGCCACAACACAATGCCAGGGTTTCCCCTCCTCCACATAGGAAATCGACTGTGTGTATCCCAGACGCACCTTCTCAGCTCCAAAATAACTTTATTAATCTGCAGATGAGATCATAGAGAAAAAGTGAAGTCACTTAAACAGAACATTTTGGGCTCATGGGATATTTATTTCTTGTATTTTTCAGGCTGGACATGACGGTGAAAACGTGGGGAACTGCCCTTTCTGTCAGAGGCTCTTCATGGTGCTGTGGCTTAAAGGAGTGAAGTTTACAGTGACCACTGTTGATATGAGGAAGTAAGCACTGCTCCAGTGGAAAAAAACACTTCCTGAGCATCTGGTCGTGGGGACTTTCACACAAAACTCAATTATGCGGAAAGCGAGGGAGAAATTGAGAACCTTTTTGTGTGTGTGTGTGTGTGTGTCAGTAATCTAACCCAATTGAACGCCTATTGACGTTTTACTCGCTCCGTTCTGTAGAGGTTTGAGGCAGGAGCGTACAAAGACCTCTGTGTCACTTTCAAACAATCACCTCCTTTAATTGAGGCTTTATTGCATGAATTTCTCAGGGCCACTACGTGCCAAGCAAACATGGTTTGGAAACTTTGAAAGGATACAGATAATTAAGTGATTCAGAGCACACACAAAACAGGCCTTTAAAAAGGCAGCCCCTCCCATCACTGTGTATTTTCATAACTAAACTAATAGCCAGTGTTGACTCATTAATTTAGAGTACAATATTTGATTCTGACAGTCTTGATAAACTACTATTTTGGTATGCTTAAGAGAACTCAAATTCTCTCCTCTCCTTTGTTCATCAATCTGTGTCATCTCCAGGAAGCCAGCTGAGCTCAAAGACCTGGCCCCTGGGACTAACCCTCCTTTCCTCCTCTACAACGGCACCCTCAAAACAGACTTCATCAAAATTGAAGAGTTTCTCGAACAAACGCTGGCCCCTCCCAGGTACCGTCACGCTTAATCATTACATAAACATCTTATGATGTTGATGACGGTTCACTGAACCGATGCGCTCTTTTCTGCTCTCGATTTGCAGGTATCCTCATCTCAGCCCGGTAAACAAAGAGTCCTTTGATGTGGGAGCGGACATCTTTGCAAAGTTCTCCGCTTTTATCAAAAACAGCCCAAATAACGCCTGTAAGTTAGATTTAATAGACATGCAGCATTGATACAATATTGCTATGTTGCAGAGTATTGAACTGCATTTGTGTTTGCATATTGGTTCAAGTCAAGTCAGTATAGTTAAAATGAGCTTTTTCTCATTACACTCACTCTAAACTTTTTTCCCAACATATTTTCAATTTTTCTACAACAGAAGAAACAAATAAAAAACCAGACGCACACCCACAAAGCAAACAAAAGAAAAAAGCTCCTCCAAATCAAAACATGGAAACGTGACAGTCCACATACACCAAGATGAAGCTTTCATAAAGAGAAAAATCCTAAAACCTCTATTTGGATCAAACCTCTGGACAATTAAATTCCTTTACAAACTTCAAAACATGTTCAAAAACCTGTTGAAATATATTTTGTTTTACATAAACTATTATATGTGCTAAAATATTCAGCCCCCTTTTTTATTTGCTGCTGTGAAGGATTAACCACATTGACCTGACGTTGTCATCATGTATAAAGATTGTGCATCTCAGCATCAGCAAGATTCACCACAGCTGTGCTAAAATATGAGACATGCTAATCGAGTTTTTGCACGTTAGATAGAAGTTTAATGCAAAGTAGGTTGGAACTACATAAATTACAGTAGTGGTGTCACTGGTACCAAGGACAATATTTCCCTCAAATGCATAAAACTGCATAAAATCGAAGCTCTCACATAAAGTACAGGTGCCTGGTAACTGCTTTTAAACGCAGCTCTCGTGTCTGACCAGCAGTGCTTAAAACACACCATGAAACCTGTCTCTGTGTTTCTGACAGTACAAGAGAAAAACCTGCTGCGGGAGTTCAAGCGTCTGGATGACTACCTGAACAGCCCCCTCCCCGAGGAGATCGACCACAATTCAGTGGAAACCATCGCCGTGTCCAACAGGAAGTTCCTGGACGGCGACAGACTCACCTTAGCTGACTGCAACCTGCTGCCCAAACTGCACGTTATCAGGGTGAGACATCTGTGCACTAATGGCTGAAAGGAAACAGAGGTGGAAGGAAGGAAAAAATCATCTGATCATCTAAAGTGGATCAGAAGAATCCCTGTGTGAACAGATAGCTGGACACTTTATTATCCTTATTTAATCCTGATTATTATAATTTAAACTGCAAAATACAGTAAAATAAACTACCTCAGATGGAAACTCAATAGTTTTCCTGATCTTCTCACTTTAATAAATGCTAAATCTCTGTTCATGAGTGTGTTTGACTGCAAACTTCTCCCAGACCATCAGTTGTGCAACCAGACTTGGCACACTTCTGCTTCTGAACTACTGAAGGTTTTCGCCTATGTCAAATATTATGCTATGATTATATTGCCTAGCAACCACCTAGCAACTGGCTAAAGTGACCTGCTTTTAGCATTTATGTGCCTGTAACACTGTTTAAAAGCATCCTGGTTAATATTTTGTCTTAGTAACCTAAAGGAATAGTACATGACCCATGTGTTAGGTTTACTTTCATACATCACTAAACAGTCTTGAAATTTGTCTTCTTTTATCTTGAAGAAGGCCTGAACCTATGATGCGAACTGCTAAACTTTGAATGAGATAAGTGCTTGTTTTAACCGATCCCTGGACTTCCTAAAACACTTTCCTCTCCACTTATTTATTTTAGGTTTCTGCCAAAAAGTACTGCAACTTTGAGATTCCAGCCCATTTCACAGGCGTGTGGAGATACCTTAAAAACGCTGACGAGAGAGACGAGTTCAAACAGACGTGCCCGGCCGACATTGAAATTGAGAAGGCTTACCTGAGCGTGGCCAACAAGAGGAAATAAACATCTCACTCCTTTGTTCTGTGTTTTTTTTTTTTATCAATTGTAACCATGTGTGTAGAGATGGTGATCTGTAGAGGGCACTGCAAACTTCAAAAATAAACTGTGGCAGTGAACCAGACACCCTAAAATCCTCAAGCTCATATAGCTTTAGAGCTCCAAGACATGCCAAAGTCAAATGTTTTGGCATTTACTGTTTATCCAGGTCACTCACAGACAAAAAAAGGCCATATGTGCAATTGATTGTTGATTTATATTTAGTAGAGTTTTGTTTATAGTGTAAATATCAATATTTTTTGCATTTTACAATCAAAACAGCCACATAGAAATATGTATGATTGTGTTAGTGTGAGCAATGGCTGCGTAAACAGTTCATTTTTATGTAAAACACTCCTGTATATCTTACTGTGTACAAATACAGTTTCACTGAATTGTCACACACTGTCACACTAATGAAAATAAATACGACATTTCTTTATCATAATCTGGTTTCTGTCATTCATTTGAACTTTCACGGGTAAAACCAGGGAACGCGAATCGGCATTTCTGATATTCAAGTTTATTTTCAGCCACAAAAAAAACCTTTTACAGCTTCAAAAATATATCTTCTGTTGATCCGGTGCAGGCGATGAATATACCACGTGGTGGGAAACAAAACTGGCGATGAAGAGGGAGAGCGCTTCAAACCAGGCCGTGCTGAAACCACATCGTACTTGCTGTCTCTGAGCTCTAGTTGGTCACACAGTATTTCCAGAAACATGCTGTCGGGGACATCAAAGAGAGAAAAAAAGATGTTACTCGCATCTTTTATTTGTCAGTTTTTTCCCTTCAAGGTGTTTTTCTTGTTTTTCTAAACTAACTGAACATATCTGAGCTTTGTAATTGCATTAATATCTTATATATACTCCACTTACTCCTCTGTAGTGTAGTGCACATGTTTACAGGATAAAATATTATCTTAAATATTCACAGGGAGGTTACAGATACAATACAAATACTGAACACTGTTTTGTTTAATGCAAGGGGACCTTTATTTGTTTGTTGTTTTACTCAGTTACTATTTCAGTAATAAGTTAAGATGATATTTCACATCAGGGACATTTCCAGTGATACAGCAGCGAAGAGATAGCATGCAAACAAAAAATCTGATAATGTTAAAGTTTGAAATTTGCATGTTATCTACTGGTGCACTGTATTTAAACTATGTAGCATCATAGTTATTGCATATTTAAATATAACATTTCAGAAAGCTGTATGTTGGTATTCGGCTTTAGAAGGTTCACTGTGATATCTTTTAGACATTTTTTTTCCTGGTGGTTTTTAGTGAATATGTATGGATGTTTACAATAAAGCCAATTCAAGTCAATGTCAAGATGAGATTCCTTTTTCATTGTTTCAGGCAGAAATCTTCCCTTCAGCAGCACTCATCACGACAAAACTCTCCATTTTAATTGCCATGCACATATCCTGAATGCTTAAATACAGGGGATGTTCAGATATCATTCTGGGTCTTACTTATAGATTATTTTATAACATGGGATTTCCAGAATCACTTTATCGCTTTATCCAATATTTGGATTTTGGTTCTGAAGAAATGATGCAAGTGAGTCCAAATGTGGATAGAGAAAGTATAACTTGCGTATGTTAGAAAGATCATTTGTTTACCTGGCAGCAGAATTTTCATTGCAAATTCAACTCATACAACCCACATCTTAGTGGGTTGTATGAGTAGTGTACTGTCTATAAGGCTGGTGAAACCTGCAGTCAGCTGAGGTTGAACAAATCATCTAGATTAGTGGAAAGTCTAGATATAGTCAGATATAAAATCAGCCTGGTAACAATCAACCCACTGAACGGCTTTAGCGAATATGAAGGAAGACATAAAGTTTTGGAGATTTATAGCTTTACCTTTTTGCCTTTGCCTTCTATTAAACACCATAGTAGTAGCAGTAGAAATAATATTAACATTCCTAATGCGTGTAATCCTCTGGAGGAGTTTCATGGCAATATCTATTAGTGAAATGTTTTAACCTTTCTACCTGTACTGTTTCACCTTAATAAAAAATGTCTTTATATCATGCAAAAGCTATGCTACATGTGTTATAAAGCAGGTGTTAAATGCTTAAAGCTTATACATCTGTCATTGTTTACAGTGTAAATCATTTATCTTAGCTTGTGTTAAAAACTCCATCCCAGAAATTAAACATCCTTTTTCACTCGATCGTTGCGTTTCGGTGGCCGAGCAGGTGTGGCATGTGAGTCACGCACCTCTTTTGTTCGTTTTCGGGAGGCTCTGCTCTGATCTGAGGAAACCCTGTGACCGAAGCTTCTCAGCGGCAGCCAATTTCAGTACAACTTCTTTCAGCTCCTCGACCTAAAAATAAGCAAAATGATGAATTAGATGCAGACCCTGCGTTCACAGGGACACTGTTTTCACTGGCATAAACTCGCCTTTACCCACACATTCAGAATACTCTTTTTATTTTATGATACTTTGAGCTTCTCATTGTTTCAACATTTCTGCATCTTTCACTTGTTTTTGTGAAAGACTTCTCTGTCTATGTCTTATTAGTGTACAAATATGCAGATGATCAAACTCACCATGTTTGCAAACTTATCCTGCTGTGCTGAATCTTTCACCCCTGAAACGAGTTATAAAATTTAGAGTTGTACAATCTGCTTTCACCACAAAATTTGATGATTTTTTTCCTGTTTACGTGCAAATTTATGTTTTTTTTCTAACCTTTATTCCATGAGTCCCTCCCTCCATTGTGATGCACCAGTAGGGGATAAATATTATTCACATCTCTCTGTTCGCCTTCTGCAGCATTGGTGCCGTCCTCCACTTCTGAAACTAGTTTCTGAATGAAATCTGTTCAGATGAAACATATTTCTCATTCATTTTTCCGTTTTTTGTTTTTTTTTATCACACATCTCATTGATAAGTTACAATGTGACTGTCCAAGTGTTGGGTGACAAGAGATCAGGTCAAGAGATTTGAAAATGGCACGAAGAAATCAGTAGGAGAAATATAACCTGAAAAGAAGAAAACAGTTTTAAAAGTGTCTTACCTGTCTGTGGCTCCAGGTTGGACTCAGGGTAAAGGGGGAGAGCGTGTGTCCATGTTGCTGAACAAATCACAGCTACAAGGTAAAACAGAGCTGCAGAAAGCATGGTGTCTCTGTGTTGATGACCAGATCTGAACTCATCTCCCTTTACTCGACCGAGAACTTCACTTATATATTCACAGGGCCCATCCATCACGACCTGATCGATACACTATCATCTCACCCAGCCTCCTTCTTAATGGTCTTGACGCGATGGATCAGGCGTCATAGACACAATTTAGGGGACCCTGTCAATTCATCTGAAGCCTATCTGCGCTTGTACAGAGCAGCCAAACAAATGTTTACTCTCTGACAATAATCAGAGGCTGTCCAGAGACGCCGTGATGGCACCCTTTCTACGTGATGGGCTTCCTGAACGTGTCATTGCTCATGTCTGAGATCACTGGGCTGGTGGAAGTGTGTCACTGAAGGTTTCTGAGTCACTTTGTGAGGACATCAGTTATGACTGAGGTCAATACTTATAAATAATACTTATACAATATACAAAATACTTGACTTATAAACCATAATACAATTTATACATGTGTCATTGTTTTTGTCATCCCTGTACAGACATCAGACCAGCTGTTTCAGTTTTAATTTCCAAATGAGTATTTCTAATCTCTGTAGGCTTCAATGTACACTGCTACCCTTTCAAAATAAAAGTCACTTATAAAGAAAACTAAGTCCAGCTTATTGTGAAGTATAAACTTGCATGCATTATTATTATTATTATTATTATTATTATTATTAATTTATTTAAGCAATTTGGTTTTGGGGGTTTTTGTACTGTAGCAAAAGATACGTATCAAATCTGGGATAAATGAAGTGTATCTTATCACATAAAATTCTTCTTTAAACAGACTATCTTACTGTGATCTGAATATTTTTGTGTGTACAAAAGAACATACTTTTCATTACCGGTCTATATCTAGACCGATAATGAAAATGTAGATGTTTCAAAACTGCGGGTTCTTCAAATTCAAGTTCTTCCAAAGTATTTGAACTCAGTTTTCTCCCATTTCTGTGTGAATATGAGGTGCAGCTCATGTTAGGAAGTGACATTGTAAGTGCTGGATATAAATTATAATACAATGCTGCTCCCTTCTGTATGCATGCGTTATAAAATGCAACATGTCAAAATGTTGGAAATTATCATTAGAAAAAATTAAATATGCATTGTTGGCAATCACTAGAAGTTATTTTGGGGAGAAAAAAGGACAGTAATCATTCTAGTGGACACACATAAAAAAAATTAACATTTTTTTCCAATATTTTTTTAAAGCAGTCCTCCTTCTGTTTGAAGGAGAACAGTTTGATTCACCTGCCTGCTGGCTCTCCACCACTCGTTTTTTTTTTATGTCTTTCTCTCGCTCTGAAAACCTGGACCCGTTTCAGAGCAGCACTTACCTGAGTCAATAATACTTTGTAGTTTCAGGTTTGTGTAATAAAGATTTCATTCCTGTTTTTATGATGAAGAAAAAAAACCCAAACAACTTGTCATCTATGAGGAACACAAACAGGGGAAATGAAATTGATCACAGGCAGCACATCTTTCACAGTGAACCCTGACTAAAGGCAACTCAGATCAGCAAAATGATTTGGGGGAATTTAATTTAAGTTATAGTTTTGCATCTGCCGTATGTAAACTAATACTTGTACATATTGGATGTCACAGCCTATGTTAAGATGGCGATGCAGGGGTTAGCACTGTCACCTCACAGTGAGAAGGTCTTTCAGATCCACTGGTTGGCTGTGGAGCATGCATGGGTTCTCTCTGGGTTCTCCTGATTCCTTGCAGTCCAAGGAAATAGAGTTAGATTAATATGTGACTCTCTATTGGTGGGAATGATTGTCTCTTTGTGCTAGGTTGGCAATGCACTGACCACCTGTTCAGGCTGTGAACCACTTTTTGCCCTGTGACAGCTGGGATAGGCTCTAGCCTCCCCTGCACCTCTGAATAAAATGAACGGATGTCTGCATTAGAACAAGGTTAAACTGCATCATCCATATTAAATCAAACTTTAAATTATAAATCAATTAAATAAATTATTAAAGAATTTATTTATTTATTATTATAAATAAATAAATAAATAAATAATAAATTATTTACTACTTATAAGTTTAAGTTTACAATACAATATATTTGAGTTTGTAAATCAAAGGCAAACTCAACAAGAGTGGCACATTTAGAGTTTTCTGTTGTTCGAGGAGCCTGGTGGCTTTTGTCAAACTGAAAGATTCCTCATGCTGAGATGAGTGCGCATGGCCTCCGGTGATTTATTGTCTTCATGCCTCTGAAATTACAGCTGAAAACAACATTTGATGCATCTGACAGCTGAGCAATGAATGGAAAGAAGCAAAGACACAGCAAAGGTTCAGGTTTAAGGTCAAAAGCTCAGTTTCAAATGCACAAATAAATCAAATTATTTTAAAAAAAGGTAAAGAAAAAATAAAAGATAAGTGCTGTAAAAACGAATACATCAGTTATCTGTTCATTCCCATAATGTGGAATTTAGATCACTGTTTTACATCTTTATTTGACTGGAAACAGTCAAATATAGCCTAGTCTAACGTGAAAAACTCAGAAGTTTTGATCATGATGAAATCTCCACAAGACACTGTCATGACATTACTCCACCCAGGCTTGATCATCACCTCCAAGACAATAAAACCCCGATAATGCAGGAGCTTATTGTGATCTGGGAAGAAGGTTGGAAGACGCAAACAAGAAGAAATATGCAAAGTACCCAGAGCTGATGAAGAAATAGCAGGCTGGAAGAGTTTGAGTGAGCCGATAGAGGGTTGGCTGCAGAGGTTTTGCAGGATGGTCACTCTAAGTCCTTAAACAACCGGGAATTACAGGAAAGCCCAGAAGGTGTCTGTGAAGCTACAGAGAAAGCCACTAGGACACAACTCAGGGCTTTGGTTGGCTGACCAGGACCATGGTGTCTGATGTCAAAAGACCCGGAACACCGCATGATCCAAGGAGTATCACTGAAGATGTGTCCCAGAGAGAGGATATAAAATGGAATTTATGAGAAGCATCTGAGTGCTTATAGCTGGTCAACAGCTGAACAGGAGCAACTTTAAATACATTTTCTTAATTTGGTACCTGTTTAGGGACTTTAACCTCTGTGTTTTGGTTCATGATTTCATGGTATGCTGAGTTTTAGTTTTATTGTTTGGTTTTCTATCTGGTGATTCCACAGCTGAGTGGTTATCACATTCGAGTACAAAAAGGCCCTGGTTTGCACCTGGGAGGAAACACAAGCAGACACGCTCTTAGTGAAGGTGCCAAAACTGGATAAATAGGAGGCTTTCATAAATTCTTTTCCAGTTTAAATATGTGCATTGTCCACTGTGGTGTCCCCTTGGGGGGAAGAGTGCAGCAAGTGACAACACCTACCTCATTTCTAGTTCCTCTATACTTTAACTACTCATGGAGTCTATATAATTTATCATTCTAGAGGTCTTAAATATTTGGTGTTTATTTAGCTTCAGTTTCTACTTTAAGTTCATTTCTTGTGTGTTCAGTTCCCCCAGAGTTTATCCAGTTGTTTTTAATGTCAAGCCTCTGTTTTATATGTTTCTCCTCCAGTGTTCGTTTGTCTCATGTTAATGTGCGTCATAAGCAATATTAAAGACTTGAGCAGAAGGAACTATGGAATAAAAGGAAGAAAAGAGGACACCTATGTTAGTCTTTAACAAAAGCAAAAGGACACTGGTGCAAAGTTCACCAGTGTCATGTTGCTCCTTCTCTTCCTTTTCTGCACCTCTTCTCAGGTTTGGATAGGGGGGTTGCTTCTGCCACTTGTTCCAGCCAGCACACCTGGAAGCTATCTTATTTATTCTCTGGGATTCAAAAGGCCAAATGAAACCTTCACTCGGAAGTCCCACTGAACCTTAGCCCTTTTCTTCTCAACCATCTTCCTGACTTTTATTCCAGTACACTGTACTTACATTGTCAACAGATTGCTGCAAGGTGTGGTCTCAGCATCACCGTCGCACATTCTGCAGTTTGGATCCTGCAGCTGTGGATGTGATGTTCAACGCCTGTGCTGTCCTTACAAACACTAACAGGAGTCCTTGAAACTAGTCACGTCCCTAATCTTCTGTCTGGTGTAGGGCCTTTCTCGATCATATGTCTTCATTTTCCTTAATACTGTCTTTGTGTTCTGCTGATTAAAACACTTTTGAAGCTTCTTAAAGAAACACCATGTCGCTGTAGTTGCATGCCTCCTCTCTCTATTGAATTTTCTTAGCATTGTAGACTAAGTTTGCAGAGACTGCCTCGTGCTACAAGCATGCAGCTACCTCTCTTTACACCCAGTAAATAAATACTAAAATAACCCCCACTTTTTATACTGTATGTCATTGTCATCAGCTTCCTTTTTTGTGCTATTCTCAACATCAGTCATTGGTATTGATACTGTCAGTATTTAATCTGCCCACGTCTGCTACTGGGTTTTGAAATTAAGTGCAAAATTGCCGCCATGTGGGTTGCCGTAATACACCCTTATATGGGTTATAAGCCACCAAAGAAGAAGACGAGTGTGACACGCGTAGTGAACAACGAGTAGGTGGCAGTGTCACGCAGCTGTAGCGTCTAGTCTGCTTTATTGAGGTCGTAGAAGAAGAACAGTTGGCTCTACTGCTGGGTGACGTTTGTAGTCATTCCAAACAGGACAGCTGGCTGAATAAAGACTGGACAAACAGGAGAACAACAGGAGGCACGACAGTAGTAACGCTTCTAGGTACAGTAAATTCCTTCTGCTTGTTGTCCTGGTGGTGCTAGAAAGACCCCCGAGTGAGCCTCGTAGTGTAAGACTGAGAAGGCAGGGAGCTAACAGCTAACAGTTGGTTCCCAGTGCTGTTATAAAGTTATCGACGTTGAATCAGCGATTTAGAATGATTTTGCGCAGTTTGACAACAACACTGCTAGCCTGTTGGGTGTTTGTCGTTTGTCTCGAAGTATTTCTAAACAAATATGATGTTTGTTTGTTTTTAAATCATTTTTATTATTAATTTATAAACAACCTAATGTAAAGCTGAGAGTCTCTATGTAGTGAAGACACGTCAAACTAGAAGTGCAAGCTGATTGCGTCAATCAATGTGTTTGACAAGCCTTTATGATAGAGTTGATTAGGTCTTTCCTCCATACGATGGGATATTGCACATGAGATTGTAAATATTGTAAAACTTTTCTTCTGTCATTTAATGGTCGGGCATTGTACAGCTACCAGCATTTCACCCCCATGTCATACTGTGTATGGTTGTGTGTGTGTGACAAATAAAATTTGAATTTGAGATAAAGTGGCAGGAGTGAGCAACAGTACACAGTTTTGAGGCAGAGATATGATTGAATGGCCAGGAACCACTCCCATTCCTTTGAATAACCTGTAACGTTATACCATACTGCGTGTATTCAAACAGACACAAAGAGGAGAAGAACAAAACTGTCGATTTAATTCAATAGGATAGTCATAAAGGTTGAGTCCGAAGTGATCCCTATGTGGCATTTCTTTACAGTTATGAGTATATTTTCAGATTTATACTCATTTAGATGGGTTTGCTTTCCCCACAATTTGTGCCACATTCAGTATGGTTTTTCTACAAGCACCAAAAAGGCATCAGAAGTTTTATTATTATCCAGATGAAGCTCAATTTAATAAAATGAAAGCTGTTCAGCTCACTTGTTTTGTCTGCTGAACAATTAAAAACCTAGTTAGCATCACAGATGACTAAGATAGATATAATATTTATCCCAAAAGTGGAGAAATCCTCATTACTACAGCTAAAAATTAAACACAATCTACAGCCTATTTCCTGGTTCAAATGGGTCTTTGGCAGTGACTACTCAAACAAGCACAATTAATATTTAAAGCTGTAGGTTTGTGCATTTGATTTTTTTTAAAGAGTCTGCTTTATGCTTTAAACCTTCCTTTAAAAAAATGGTTAAAAACATTTGTATAACAGCCCTTAGGTTTCAGGATAATATTTAAACGCTTGTCTTTGCCCTAGTAATGAATTTTCTTACTCCTCCAGTGTCTGCCATCATGTTGTCTGATGGGTGCTCATTCATGAAGGGGATGCTATTGGGAGGCGTCTTCTGCTTGGTGCTGTCGTTCCTGGGCAGCTTTCATTTCAGCTCTGAGTCGTCGACAGAAGATCATCATCATCACCATATTTATGCTCCCTCTAAAGACGAGCTGAAACGCCTCTCTGACAGTCGAGTGGAGGAGTTGAAGAATCAAGTGCGGGTCTACTGCATCATCATGGTACAGCCCAAGACTCTTGTGTACTGGGCCACCGTTTTGGACACTTGGAGCAAACACTGTGACAATGCTGTGTTTTACACTTCAGAGGGCTCCAAGGCACTTGAAGCGGTAGACCTGAATGAAAAAGATGACTGGGCAAGGTTGCGCAAAGCTCTCATACATGCGTATGAGAATGCTGGGGACCTGCGCTGGTTCTTTGTGGCCCAACCCACCACGTTCGCCATCATTGAGAATCTGAAATATCTCATTCTCGCAAAGGATCCCAATGAACCTTTCTACCTGGGAAATGCTGTCAAGTCAGGAGAGCTCGAGTATGTGGAGTATAGCAGCGGGATTGTACTAAGCTATGAAGCTCTGAAAAGGCTGATGACCATGTTCAAAGATGAAGGCCAATGTCCTGAAAGAACCCACACGCTGTGGAAGATGGGTGAAGACAAGCAGCTGGCCTTGTGCCTGAAATATGCCGGTGTGTTTGCGGAAAATGGCGAAGATAGACATGGCAAGGGCCTGTTCAACAAGCAGAATGTGGTCAACATGATAAAACAGAGCATGCAGGACAATCCCACTGATGTAGTGGAGGGCTGTTGCCCTGACATGGCGGTCACTTACGGCGGGATGTCCCCAAATCAGATGCACGTTATGATGTTTGGAGTTTACAGACTTCGTCCTTACGGGCACGACTTTCACGATTGGTTAACGTTTTATCCGCCTAAAGATTCGGACAACGATTAGAGCTTCAGTTCTTCAAGCTTTACGTGGTATTTTAACTGTGGTGCTTCTGTGACGGCACACGTAACTTTGGGGAGATGTTTTTCTAAAGCTGTTTATAAAACTGGATCCTGGGTAGGATTAACCTTTTTCTGTAAATTTGTACCTTTTGCACTTGGCACAATCAGCAGCCCATTCCTTTACTGTGTGATTGAATAGAAGTTTCATCCTTTGAAGGCAACCAAGACAGGTAACATATCAAAAATGTGTCCTCTCCATAGCTTAGTTATGTATGTCTTCTTTTTGGTCTTAAAGGTATGAAGTAATGAGAGTTTAATTATTTAACTCTTTACAAGTGAATAACCTCTTCTTCTTTTTTTTAAGAATCACCTTTCTGATTTGAAGAATGTATTGGAGCACCAATAATCAGTATTGAATCAATTATTGTGCAGTCCAGCCATAAGTTTACTACACTTTTTTTTTCTTCTTCTTCTTTGGCAATGTTATACTTGGTTATCTCAACATATGAAGACATTGTAAATAAACAAATTAAAGGCTATCTTAGTGTTAAAACACATTTCTTTTAAAATCACATGGGAGTCAAGGTGAATGGATAAGGTGACTTTTGTATAATAAAAGCAAAATAAAAAATAATTATTAGAGAAACTTAATTTGATTTGTTGTGTTGTATGGGCCAGCAAAGATTTGTGGGAATGGGAATCAACACACTCAGGCCCCTGACAGTCCTGATTGCTCCTGACCTCAGTGCCTGCAACCACAGATCCATGTTATTTCTTCTGGGTTTTATCTTGCTACGCCTCACAAATCCTGGCAGGTCTGGCTAAACTGGCAATTTCTTTTATTGCTCTTACTCTGGTTTCCTCTTAGTTTGCTCTGGGAAAGCTTACCAGGGTTTATCTCTCCTGACAACACAAACTCCTGGATCACAGGGACATGCAAACTCCTTGGTGACCTGAATGCAAGCAACCAAAGTGAGTTTATTTTGTAGGGTTGCTGCGCTCAGCATTGGGGATATGAGGAGCTCAGAGTAGAGGTGCTGCTCCCTCATGTCAAAAGCAGTGAATTGTGGTGATATGGGCATCTGATCCGAATGTTTCCTTTTAAGTTTTCCAGGTACGCTCTACTGGAGATAGATGGAAAAACCTGTTGGAGAAGTTATGTGTATGGGAGTGGCTCAGGAGCAACTGGAAAGTGTTGGTAGTTAGATGGCAGCACTGGATGGATTGAAATAGAGCATATGTTAAATTAAAGAACTTTATATTTTTTTAAACTTTTTTTTTATTAGATCTTTTAAAGTAGCACTTATTGCAGGGCTGTAAACAGTATCAGTTCTAAGTGGATATTTGAATGTTATTTGACCTGTCATGTAGATATGGCAAGGTTCATGCAATAAAGAGAAGCAGAATAACAGGTCTAACGTCTGCGCACACTAACACGCCTTTGTTCTATATGTAAATATGTTCACATCCTGTACCCTGAGGTGACAAACTGCATCACTAAATGCTGCTTTATGAAAAGGTGAGTTTCTCCAAAGATTTCTGAATTGGTTACTAAGAAATTGTGGTCTGATCTTTATCAGAGTCGCAGTAATAGAAAATAAAGATGATAGAAATAACACATAATTCGTTCCAGTTTCTCTTTCTTTATTGCGAGTGCCTCCAATGCTGTAATGGTTAACACGAAAGTGATGCTGGTTCAGTTCCAGTAAATCAAATAAGTGTAAATACCCTTTAAGGGTGTGTTGCAAAACATGCCAAATCAAACATTTGATTTGGCATGTTCTGCATGTTGTGGTGACTACTTGCCACAAGGAAGCAACTGAAAATAGCTCATTTCAATATTTTTTTAAGCAGATTTGTTATTTAAAATGTTCTCCGTGCAGGCTGGGAAAGGTAAGAATCTCTGAGCTAATCGCTTCTCCCAATGCTACTCGGAGTCAGGCATTACAGTTAAGGAGATATAGGCTTTGTGCCCTGTAGTGGTGCCAATCCATAAAAATAAAGACCGCACTCACGAAGTCTGGTTTATGTGGACCTGTCTTCAATCACAACTGTTTTTCTAGAGAAGCTGGAAAAATCCGTCTTTGTGTTAATGAAGACCAAAGAGGAAGACCTCATACCAGCTTTGAAGCACGGTGGAGGGAGCATCATGGTATGGGGCTTCCTGGTTATTTCAGGGTCTGCATGCTTAAAACGACAATGTTTATGCATGTGGCAACACTCCACTATCTGATGCTCAGGGGCTCGGGTGATATAATAAAACATACAGAAGTAAACAGTACAGCTAAAGAGGAAGTACCCACAGCACTGGGCGGCAGTAGGAAGGAAATGTACTTTGACCAGTTGGGGGATGAGAAAAATTTTATGGAGCTTCAAGTTATTAATTTCAACGTTCTTTTCCAGCCCCGTTTAATAAAGACAGGAAGAGTCCAACTGTTTGTGCATTTTTAATCAGATTGTATTTGTCCGTAATTACGGCTTTAGATGAAGAGCAGACTGTATTTTCATGAGAAATCAAATCAAGAAACCTTTATTAATCACAAAGCATTCACACAAACGTTTTCTTGCAACTGCACATCAGAGCATGTTGACATGTTCAAGTTTTGTTTAAGTGGTTCATTTTACAATTTGTTTTCCCGCAATACAAAATGCCAACTGAGATACACTTTAAAGCAAGCTCTTTCTTTTATTTTTGCATGACAGTGACGGTTGATTCAAAGCCTCCAGTAGATTACACAGCTAAGTCTCTAGGTGTAAACAGTTGACTGGCAGCTCATGCTTCGCTATCAGGAGCTTCGTACATCTTCCAAATGGCTGGCGTTATCATTTATACGTCTTCATGTGCCACAGTCCGTCGTTCAGATAGTGGACGTTTTCAATCCCGATTCCCTTGTTGACTTTTTCTCTGTTTGCAAAACAAAAGGGCGGGTTGAGCACATTTAAGAAAAAAGAAGCAGCAGCAACTAGTGAGGGATTTACTCAGTAAAGTCTTACATGTTCTCTGTAGACATCTTCATTACGCCAACACAAAGTGCATGTTGTTTCCCCTCTGCCATGATTGCCTGAATTCACTTATTAAAGACAAACCAATGGGGGAGTTCACATGAAATAGAATAAATGCTTAACCCTAGAAGACAGAGCATCATGTCTGAAAGGATACGACAACTGTGTCAGCCTTAGCTGGGTAGAGTTTAGCGCCTGGCGATGTCAACCCGGGGCACATGATGTTGGCTCCACTCAAGACAAATTTAATGGCCCCTTTGTCTACTTGCTGGTGTGGAAGAATAAAAGGATCTACAAGAAGGAAAAACAACAACAACAAAAAAACAGAAAGGTCATCAGAAGGCGGAAATTAAAATACAGCGAGCAATAAGCCGGCATTAGAAGGTCTCACATACATTTATGCAACAGTCTGAGGGTTGGGTAGAAAGGTCCTTCTCTCTGTCTGAAGAAAAGCAGCTCTCCATTCACTGTCAGGATTTCAATGTGTTCATGGCTGCAATAAATAAAGAAACAAATGTAGGGATGAATCTACAAACTCAGTTTGGATTCGGAAGGTTGTGTGAAAGTAAATACAAACTGAATGCAATGATTTGGAAATCTTATTGTTCACCACAGAGAAAAGAAAACATTAAATGTTTGAATTGACGTAGCAAGATATTCCAAAAAAAAGTTGAGACAGGGCGATGTTTACCATGTGTGGCATCCTCTCTTGTCTTAACAAGTCTCTAAACGTCTGAGAACTGCTGGACTTTTGGAAGAGGAATGCTGTCCCGTTCTTGTCTGATACAGAATTCTACCTCCTCAACAGTTTGGGGTTTTCATATTCCATTGTGAATAAAATATGGGTTTATGAGATTTCCAAATTACTGCATTCTGTTTTATTCCGATTTTACAAAGCATCCCAACTTTTTCACAGTTGGGTTTGTGTTCTAGAAAAAATACACCACATATAAAAATAACAGATATTAAAATGAGCAATCATACCATCTCACTATCTTCACAGGGTCCTTTTTCGGCATTATCTGATTGAGCCATGCCTCGATGTCAGGGAACTGTTCCAACAGCTGATTTTTGATACCTTTGATCACTGATGTCTTCAGCTGGATACAGTTGGATACATTTTCCTTTTCATCAAATCTGAAAGGAGAAATGGTAACATGTTTAACACTAGAAAAAAAAAACACTGAAACTGAGCCTTAAGTTAAAGTATTTAGTCAATGTGCTGTAGCAAACATCAGGAACGTATGCAGGCATTAAAAATTTGATTTATACCTTTTAAACATGGTTTTAGAAAACAACCAATATCTCTCAACCCATGTTACACATTATTATAGATATACATCGTGTTGAATAAAATATTTGCTGTCAACACAATAGCTGTTTTGTGATCTTTGATCTGGCAAAGATTTCACACTGAATGCCCGTCCTGACACAACCCACATTTATCCAGGTTTGGAATGGCCCCTATGAGTGTGCTGGCTTTTGGTCCCCATAGCTGGGAGTTCTCTAAAACTAAGTGGATCAGTTTAAGTCCCTGGAGTTAATCACCATAAACTAAAGACGGTACACAAGAGAACTGAAGAAGAGGCAGGAGTGGGGGGAAATTGGGGTAGTGGGAGATTAAAAGTTTTACACTTTTACTACGTTCACTGCCGCTATCTTGGATTGTAAACTTGAGGTTATGATGTATGGTATGCCCGGCATACTTTAGACATGTGCAGAGGAAGGACAGTAGATATATTGGCCAGAGTATGCTGAATATAGAGCTGGCAGGTAGAAAGAAAACAGCAAGACCACATAGGAGGTTCATAGATTTATACTATAAGACATGCAAAGGATTGGTGTGACACAGGAGGACGTGCCGTTTCAATCCCTAAAAGAGAGCAACTGAAAAAAAGTTGGCAACAAATGTTCTCATATGCTGATTACACCCCAGCCTTGAACTTTTCCATGCATTCCTCACAGGAGGTATGTTTCAAAATCCAAATGCATCTATAAACAGTAAACCTATTATCCCCCAGTACACAGTCAGCATGAGAAGAGAGCAGATAAAAGTGATTAAGGAGGCGTCCTGCTTGGCCTGTTTACTTCAACCCCTTACACCTGATTTTATCATATAACGTAATCGTACCTCGATCTGTCCATCAATCCATCTCCCTCGTCGCCAATATGTGTAAGCTCAAATAAAAAAATTCGACTTAAATCTGCTTAAAGTTATTAACATAATGGTCATGGATATTTTCAAAACACTTCTAGTTTCAGTGTTTGAAATGTCACTTTTCATGTTCTTTCAGTACACAGCGACAAGTAGGACCTGTAAGTAATTCATTTAGCTCAGTCATAAGAGGCAAACCACATGCGTCTGCATATTTTCAGACATCACACAGCACCCTTAAACAATCTTTCTTTTCTGTTAGTCCGCCGCAGCCTAAATTTTATATCGGCAACAAAATATATCATATATTATCATAAGTCGAGCCTGCTTGTCTTATTAGCTGAGCCCACTTAAAAAATTCGAGGATGCTAATCAGTGAGCTAGCTGTTGCTAACTACAACACTTAAAATAACCAATAACGTACTTTTTAAACATCGTCGTTGGTCGTCGTTACAGCGTTCCTCGAGTGGGTGAAATTATGTCACGGTGTCTGCTTTAGACTACGTTCAGGGAAATAAGATAAAAGTCACAAGAACATCTATCAAGTAAAGCTAATGCAACCCCACGCCTGCTCAGCAGTGGAGGGCCAGCGGTGCGTGGGTTGCGCCACTTTGCAACAGTTTTCACGTCACACGGCAAGTCAGGTCAAAAGGCGCGTCATCCTGTTACCTAGGTAATATTCGTAACATAACCGTTTCTCTTATCACGACAAAGTCCCGATATTTTTATTTTAATTTGTATATATATATATATATATAT
>NW_005187409.1:2488594-2498649 GCF_000239375.1 Pundamilia nyererei | reverse complement strand
GAGTTTCTCTGATACACCGGCTACAAAGGGGATGGCAATGTTGTTGCGTTTGTCTTTCTTATCCTGCCTAGCTGGTGTCTGATCTTCTTTTCTGTGAAATGCCTGTTGCTAAAATGAAAGAAAAGCCAGCCACCTACCATATATCGTAGCATATTATAATCATTTAATAAAGCAATGTTTGTTGTTTGAATTTTAAGATGGCGATGGTATTATATTGAAAGTCTTTCATGAATTGTAATTTTCCCTCATTAAAAATAGTTGTATGATAAATGGTGTGTTCTTCATAATTTCATCTTGAATAATAAAATATTGTATCACAGATGTTTATCTGAACATCCAGAGTTTCTGCGCGGTCAAATCTATAATCAATATCGATTTTGAATACAGTCAAGTCTTTCTTAGTAAATTCTATTGGAAAAGTATTGCTGGTGCAATGGTTACTTAGCACTATCATTTCATAGCCAAAGGTTACTGGTTCAAATCCCATGATCATCTCAACTTTTTTTTCTTTTAATAAAAATTTAGTTTATATATACTTCACTCTGGTTACTTTAACATTCGCACCACAGTGCAAAAAGAACATTGTAGTTAAAATATTTAACTTTGTTAATATAAGGGGGACAGAAAATCAGGGAAGACAGAAAAAAAGAAACCCAAAACCAAAATGAATGAATTGGAAATTTGTACATTTATAGCCAGAAATATTGTGAGATATATTACAAAGTAAGCTTTTCAAGCCAAAGTTAAAGCTGCAAGTAATACAATCCAAGATAAATATACAAATCCCGTGCCAAAACTCATGGGTACTTTCCCAGAAAAGATTGACTGCACTCAGTGTGGGAATTACAGAAGGTGCCGTTTGAATCAGAATCAGAATCAGAAAGGGTTTTATTGCCAAATGTTGAGCGGGTTTACAACATTAGGAAATTGCTGCGGTGCTTCAGTGCAAACATACTGTTATAAATACTGTTATAAATTAAGCTTAAATAGACATGAAAATAAAAATGAGAATAAGAATTAAAAGTGCTAAGTAGATAGATAGATATATACATGATATATACATGAGTGCAGGTGGTGACGTCATTTCTAAATAAAGAAAAAATACCGGATAACAAAGAAGCAGAAGTTTGAAACTTATTTATCCTTGTTTTTGTTGATTTGTTTGGTTTTTTAAAATTGAAATTAACTTTATTACAAGTAGTTGACCATTCGAAACATATAGGGCAAACAAGCCAAGAAAATTAGTTGTCATGGGTCAAAAAAATAATAATAATAAAAAAGGTTGACTGGGTACAAAACCTTTTCATTCATCGATTGCATTATTTATTTATTTATTATTTATTTGTTTGCGTGACACTTACGTCAAACGTCGAGCCTGGGCGCCATCTTGTGGCCGAAACGGTCACAGCGCTTGGGTTGGTTTAGAAAAAAAGAAACACGCTTGTGCCAAAACTACTTTTGTACAAAGTACTTCCGGTGGGGTCACGGACTAGCTTTTCTGAGCGGATTTTTCCCGTGTTCGCCGACGGCTGTTTTCCTCCCATGTGAGCGTGTTCTCGTAGTTTCTGCGTTTCTCCTGTAAATATTTTTCATTAACAGCCGCTTTCCTCAAACCGCTCACTCTCTGCACGACTTTACGACGCGCTTAGACAAGCGAGGCAAAAGAGGAAGCAATAGCCAACCATCTTTCGTCTCCTGCCAGCAATAACAAGACAGCGACGAGGCTAGGTTCAAGTGGAGCTTCTGTAGTTTGTGATTTATTGTCTGTTTTATACAGGATAGAGGACTTGGGTTTAACCTCTCCGCGTTAAGGCAGATAAAAGCTCTCGGACGCTGAGCTTTTCCCCCCTCCCGGCGACCCTGGAAGTTTCCGATCAGAAGACTGGCTGTTAAGAATTAGTATTCCCGTTTTTTCATGTTTCCAACAGGTTTATCTTCCCCTAATCCCCCACCACCGCCAACCCAGGAGGCTAGACCCGCGGCTACTGATGTCAAAACCGACAGCGGTAACATCACATCTACGAAAAAGAGGAAAATAAACGGCTCGGAGAGGGAAGACACTAGTGACACGATCTCCTCTTCGCCTCCAAAGACCCTGAATTCCTCCTCCTCCTCCTCCTCCTCTTCCTCTCCCACTCCGCTGCACATTCAGAAGAAGTTGAGGTTTGAGGATTCAGTGGATTTCATTGGACTCGATGTGAAAATGGCTGAGGAGGCTGCTGCTGCTGCTGCTTCGTGCTCCAATAACAAAAGCAAAGCCATGTTCCTGCCCGGCGGCGTGGGGCACCACGCAAACGGACTGACGAAAACTGCAGGATCCACCACCTTCTCCAACAGTAAACCCGGTGCTGCCAAGAAACTAGTCATCAAGAACTTCAGAGGTAGACACTGGTGGATGATGGGGTCCAAGCTCCTAAAAAGAAAAGAAAAACACACCTTAAACTTACAAATCCCTGCTCTATCACAATGATATGGTCCCAGCTGGCCGACACATTTAACAGAGACTAGAGCTCATTTTAAACAGCTATCTATGAGTTTAATGCTTAAAAATTGTACCATAACATAGGACAAAGATATCACGGGCTTTGGCAAACTTGGGAAAAATGTGTATTTCCTTGATTAGTAATCCTGGTAACTATAAATAAGTTAATAAGTCCCTTTGATTTTGCTAAATCAAACCACCTGTACGGATAGTTTAAACCTATAAATGGGTTTCACTTGCCCCTATCCAAAATCAGGAGCTAAAGTTAAAGCTGCCAGATCTTTAAATATGCCAGATTTCTGGTAAACATTGCTGCGAGCTGACAGCAGCCATCCTCTCTTTCCAACAGCAGTACCTGCAGCATGGAGGGGTGAGTCTAAAGAGAGGGAAAGCATGTACTCCACTAAAATAATTAAATTGGCTTCTCTTTGTGGGGCAGTAACCGTCTGATCTGTTGGCCTGTTAAGTTGAACACTGGAGGACATTATCACTTGTTTAAGTAGAGGCCCATTTCCACTTACATACAAAAAAAAGAGGACTTGGGTATGTGGACATCCCACCGAACGACAGTTATTAATGACTGTAGGTGTAGCATGTTCTTTAACTGTTTTTTGAAAGTTTCATTTGCCTGAGCATAAAATATGTTTGTTTATAAAGTGGCCAGGGGAAAAAAGTAATAGTAAACATTGACAGACTATTATTGCAGGGTTCAGTGCCATCGATGGGCTGTAAAACAAACTATGTTAGGCCAGCCTCAAGTCCATCTGGGCCACTGGTGGCGTTTCTATTAATGGATTCAAGTAAAGTATTAGATCTGAAATAAAACAGTCCACTTAAAGGCTGTACGGCCTTCTGGTATTTTGATATATTTACCATTAGGTTGAAGGTGTTGCTTTTCATCACAGAGCAGTTGTTTGCAGTGGAGTGCAGTCTGTTCAACATGAGTGAAATAACAGCACTGACTTCTCACAGTCGTTGTTTTGAAATCCAAGAACATAAATCGTTTTTGTATTTTGTTTCCCAGAAGCTTCGGGTCTGATTATTCTTTAAAGACATCAGGAGCCAAGCAGTTTTTGTCCTCGGGCCATATTTTCCCTATGCGTGCAGTACCGTCATGTATGATAGGGGTCTTCGTTAAAATATCGATTAGTCTTTCATCAAAGCGCTCGTGTGGATAGTTTGAACTAAAAGTGAACATTAAATTGACCTTAGGAGTTATTATCTCGAAATCTTGACTTACTGGCTGAAACTAAGTTGAGAATTTTAAAGAACCCAATTCAAAATTTTGAAATGATAACCTGGAAGTGTGGCTTATTGATCCCTAACATAGCAATGTTTTTTAGACACAGAGACAAGCTTACTATACTTGTCTGTACTTAGGTGTATTCGATTATCGGCTTACACTTAGTCAAAACTAGGTGTAAATACATTCAAAATTTCTGTGTAATTGACTAATTCAAGACTTTGTCCTTAAAAAAAAAAAAAAAAATCTGCTCTTTGCTAATATGGTCAACACATGCAGCTGTTTAGTGAGACTGGGATGCCCACTTAGCTGTAAGTCAAGTGTTTTGGTCTGAACTCATAGAATTGTACCCCTGCCAAATAATCTAATATATATATATATATATATAAATTTAAATATATAAAAACAGACTAAAACAAACACTGAAAATGAACTAAAACTAAACGTTCTCAAATAATAATAATGGCATACAGTCAAGCAAAGTGGCTCTGGAAACTAAGCAAGCTTAAACAAAAATTTAAAATGAAAATTCAAGATGGAATAAAAAGTAATAATAAATTAATAAGAAGAATACAACACTGTAATAGCTCTGGTTGTCACCCCTTGATGATCTTTTCTAAGCCAGGAAAAACCCTGAAATCTGGGCTGCAGCACACGTAGCAGAGTATCAGTTAATTGTATTTTATTATTGCAGTCTGCAGGCTCAGCCCACACTGGATTACAAGACACCAGTAAGTAACCAATGTTAGAGTAGCATCCTACCTTACACATGTTAAACAAATAATTCAAGCTGTAGAAACAAAGGCAGCAAGTTTTAACCAAGACAAATATCAAATAAATAAATATTGTTCTTTTGTATTTTATTCAGTTTTTTATTACAGACAGTGATGCTGAGGCAACCAAGTTATCAGATACATTGCTGGAAAGTTTTTTAAAAAACTACCCATTTTGTATATATGGAATATATATTAGTAAAGATGTTTACTCTGTAAACACTGCGTCAGCCCTATAAACTGTAAACTGCGTTATTGATTGCTCACCCCAACCCATTTTTCTTCCATGAGAACAAAGAAATCTTCACTTTAAAGATACCTGATCTGGAGTCTTTAGGTTTGACATTTTGTTGGTGCAAATGTGTCACAGACCTGATGATACAATATTTGGCTGAGTGTCAGTAAACTGAGAAAAACTGAGGTGCAGTTTTTTTTAATACACTAAAATTCATATTGTGGTTTCAGCTTGTATGGTACAGTTGTTATAGATGGCCAACAATGAGTAAATGAAGACTGGGACCGGGTGTAGTATGTGGAGAAAAAAACAGATTAATACTGTGATAAGTACTTAAACCATCTTTGACTTTAAGGTGACCAGACAAAAACACAAGAACAGCAAATCAAACCACAGAGTTAAAAAAAAATATTTAAGAAGTTTAAACTGTGAGAATCTTGCACAAACATTTAAAAAAGCATATTTTTTTTAAAGTGCTCTCATGGGATGTCTTATATATTTATAAGACAGAAATGAGAGAATCAAGAGAAAACTTTAAAAGGAGTATTGCAGTGTGAATGTGAAAAAGTCTGTTAGCGTTTGTGAACATGAACTGTAACATTTATTTAAATTAGAGGTACTCCTCATTTTAGCAACATGTACGTTACAAAGTATCACCGTGGCAACCTCGGTATTTTGCCCCAAAACTAAACCAGATTGTTTTCATAATGATAACGTTCTTTAAATGTATATTAAAAATAATCTGTAAAAATCTGTCATGTGTGCAAGTTGAGCTGAGCAGAGTGAATCATTCTCCAAAACAAGAGTGGGAAAATGGTCATTTTGCGTGAGAGACCACATGCAGACGGACATAGAAACAAGAGAGGGACATCTGTGTTGAGGAACCCAAATTTGGTTGTGACTTATTTCACAAATGAGTTTATCTTTCTTGGTTGGTAAATGCATTTTTCTCTCACCAATGAAAATTCTGGAATTTAAGTAATTCTAGTTAACTGGGAATTTACCAAAAATAAGTTACAGTCAGTCTAAAAAGTTATCACAGACTTGCATTTAGACAGACTGATTATGCCTACTCATAATCAGTCCTCTAAGTATGAGTGAGACTGGTAACACAGTTCTGTTTTTGTTTTTCTCACAGAAAAGCCCAAATTGCCCGAGAACTACACGCAGGAGACCTGGCAGAAGCTGAAGGAGGCGGTGGAGGCCATACAGAACAGCACGTCAATCAAATACAATCTAGAGGAGCTCTACCAGGTATCCAGACAGACCCGCTGAATTCCCCCATCTGCAAACAGCAACTGTGCCGTTATCATTATTCCGACAGCTCTGTTTTCTCCCCTCAGGCTGTGGAAAACCTCTGCTTCCATAAGATCTCTGCCAAGTTGTACAAACAGCTGAGGGCCGTGTGTGAAGACCACATCAAGGCACAAATTGATCAGTTCAGAGAATATCCTTTCACGGTCTCGCTCGCTGAATCGCATAGAGAAGATGTTGTTATTTTGTGTCCACTGTTGCCTTAACTTTGTTCTCACGGATGCCCTGGACAGCGTGCTTTTCCTGAAGAAAATTGACAAGTGCTGGCAAGATCACTGTAGACAAATGGTATGTTTTATACTGTTAAAAACTGTTAAACAGCAATTTTTAAAAACTGATTTATAATAGAGTTGATCGGGGGGCGAGACAAACTATTCTCAATTCAATTCAATTCAATTCAATTTTATTTATATAGCGCCAAATCACAACATAAGTCGCCTCAAGGCGCTTCATTCTGGCTCTTACATTCCAAGTAGTGCAACTCAAATGCATCTGTCATTAGTCACCCCCCACCCCGGCCCTGTAAATGGACTGTTTTGCAAATATCACTATCTTGGGTTTTGTATGAGGTTAGTTGTGCAATGCCTGCAAGCGGCCAGTCCAGCAGAGTGAGAAGCGCTAGAGGAGATGGAAATTTACGACATTACTATAGAATATCTCAAGTCTGCTACCTACGCTAGTGTTTAAAGTTGAATCGCTACAGGGCATCCAGCTTGCTGGCGCAGTAACGGTTTCTTAATCACACACTTAATAAAGAAGCTGTTTAAGTGAAAGTGATCAGGTATCGAAGGAAGTGGGTGTGGTTCTGAAAACTAGCATAACAAGCATATGAAACTTCAATAATAGTAGGCAATTTACATACAGCAGTATGGAGCAGATGCATCTGTGCTAACTAGAGTATTTGACAGCGAAGAGAGAGAAACAAATGTAATGTAAAAAATTAGAATTTTCCTATAATGCCACCACAAAACAGACCAGCCAGCCCATAATGATAGTTTAGACATTTCGGGTAGTCAGCAGCAGTTAACCCATGTGTTCTCCATAAATTTACTATTTGCAGGTTATCAAATCCTTCCACTAACTAATACCACAATACATTACTCTTACTGCCTCTGCAGCGCTCTTACTACTCTAAACAGTAAGAAGGATTGCACAGACCCACTTTTTAGTTTTACTGGCCCAAGGTTGTAATACCGTATTTTATTGCTCGAAGGATTTTATATTGATTGAAATTCAATCAGTGAGTTACTAACTGAACAACATATACATTTATTTGAGTATTTATCCTGAGCCAAGTTAGGTTTGTCTCATATGTGTGTCTTAAACTTGCTGCCTATGAGTTATCAATTTGATTTGCTGTTCTCTGGTTCAGAATGAGCCTCTGGGGACAGACTATGCGCAACATTAGTCTGCTTGCAGCTAAGGCAATGAGTATAGAAATGTGCGCACAACCTGATTTCTGACTGATTTCTTCACATCCTAAACAACACATGGATATTCAGGGAATTAAAATTCCCCCAAACTGAAAGAGCTAACGATCTGTTCTCCGTCTTAAAGGGATTTCTGTTCCATTTCTTAACTTTTTAACCACCAACAATGAAGCTGCAACATGTGAGAAATCTCAGCAGGCTTTGTAGGACCTTTAAACTTCATATGTAAGATTGGAGGAGGTCATCTGAACATTGAAAGCGTGATTAATTGTGTATCTTTGTTCCACAGATCATGATTAGGAGTATATTCCTGTTTTTGGATCGCACCTACGTTTTACAGAATTCCATGCTGCCATCGATTTGGTGAGTGATCAGCCATGTTGTGGTTTTAGCTTCGTACTCGGGCTGATTTCTGTTTTATTGTATGGTGAACGGGTTGTTGTGGTCTTCAGGGACATGGGTCTGGAGCTGTTCCGGTTCTACATCATCAGCGATCTGAAGGTTCAGAGCAAAACCATCGACGGGATTCTGCTGCTCATTGAGAGGGAGCGAAACGGAGAGGCGATAGACCGCAGTCTGCTGAGGAGCCTGCTGAGCATGCTCTCTGACCTTCAGGTAATAGGGCAACTCTTCAAATAATAACCCAGATATTAAGTAGTGACGGTCTAAATGTGTTTTTGAAGATTGTTTGGATTTCCTGTTTATTTGAACCACAACAAAAGTGTGTTGTTTGCATGGCTCGCCTGCACACGGGTGTGATAAAGTGTCTGTTTCCTGTTGTCAGGTATTTTTAATGAAACCTGTGTTCTGTCGGCCTCCTTGGCAGATTTATCAAGAGTCCTTTGAGCAACGCTTTCTGGAGGAAACTAATCGACTGTACGCTGCAGAGGGACAGAGGCTGATGCAGGAGAGAGAGGTGATTTATATAACCTCATACTCGGAACACATTCTTTTTATTTTGTCGTCTGTTATCCACGATTCATTGATCAGCTGACTAAACCGATTCTTAAAGTCATTAGTTTAGTAACCCATGAAAAATCCTTGGCAGCTGTTCTTAGAATTCTTGTTAATTACTTCTAACAGAACATCCAACCCTTCCCTGGGTTTGTCTTGTCAGATGTGAGGATTTGAAGCTTTTTTGTCACATTTGGTTCTTCTAAGGAATAAATAAGTAACCAATGCCTCAGAAAGGATTCAATATTTTTTGATGTTGTTAGAAATTTTACAAAAAGCCAACCATTTAACCACATGTGGAAATTCATTATAGAAGAGGAGGAACACAGATGTAGCCACTGAACTAAGCATTAGTAAAGCGGAAAAGCAGGTCTGGCACCATAAACGTGTCTTGAGTGAAGCTTTTAGCTCAGCAAAAAAAACATTTGCCTGGTTGAAGCAGAAAGTATATAAAACGTTCACTTTGCAACTGGAAGCTTAGTTTATGTGGATTTTTTGTTGTTGTTGTTTTTTTATACAAAAGGTGAAGCGCAGAGACTTTGTTTTGCAAACGCTCAATTCTTATAGTTTAATTTGAAGAAACTGTAGGGAAAATAAAACTACAAACCTCTCTGTGAAGACTGCCAAATTATCCTCTATGCAAGGAAAAACAACTTTTTATGATGTTATGTAATCTTTCGATGGGTAGTTTTCATCTGCATTACAGAATAAGCATTAAAAGCTGTGGTGTGAATGTAAATGTCTTTTTTAGGTACCAGAATATCTCCATCATGTTAACAAGCGCTTGGAGGAGGAGGCCGACAGAGTAATCACGTACCTGGACCAGAGCACACAGTGAGTGTCGGACTGAAGCGTTCACTTAGCAAATAAACGGTGACAGAGATCGATGCGTAACCTGAGCTTTTTCCTCCTCTCAGAAAACCGCTCATCCTTGCTGTGGAGAAGCAGCTGCTTGGTGAACATCTCACAGCAACTCTGCAAAAAGGTAAACACTTAATATAAGCGGTCACTATATAATAATAAATTATTGTAAAACAAATGAGGGTTTAGCTTATTAAATGTACCTTTTTGTCATTGTTACAACATATTTTAAATTATGGCAATTTTTTAACAAGATTTTCTCTTCAGTGTGTCTGATTTAAGACATTTTTAGTTTCATATAATGCTGCATTAGTCTTTTTGTTTTTATGTTGTTTATATGAGTAGTACGGTAGTTCTCAAACTTGGACCAGTTCTAGGTCCTAAAAGGCTGTTGGGATATAAAGACAGCCTTTTAGCTCACAATATTTGTCAAATTTAAATAAATTACATAGGTAACAGACAGTAATTTCCATTGTGAAGAATTTGAATTAAAGTCAATGAACAACAAGGTTTACAAAAAAGCAGGCAAATCTTAAGTCCTCATTAAGGCAGATATCTAGTGGCCTGTAACTTTTATAAATGCAAAAACCAGAGTTTTTTGTTTAAGTCTCTTTGTCTTTCACCGCTTTGTATAGAAAGAGACCTATTGTAACTGTGTGCAGTGATTGTGATGCCATGGCTTCGATATGGTAGCTTCAAAAATGGGTACCAGGGGTCCGTTCTTCGTACCTCGCTTACTACATCCAAGATCAAATCATCGCGC
>NW_005187409.1:2479051-2487630 GCF_000239375.1 Pundamilia nyererei | reverse complement strand
AAATCCACCTTCGCTTTTATAGCCGTGGTCTCTCATCTTGATTACACGAAGTAATTTACTATTACTACTCTGAAATATGAATTACATCTGTAATAATCAAATACATGAAATAGAATGATTAATAGTACATTTCCCTTTTTTTAGGAAATGACCTGTATGTATCTGTATGGAATCAATACAACAATCAAGTACTGCATTATCTTTAGTTACATTGATATCTTTAGTGGTAAAATATCGCTGTTGCTTTCGTATACATGAAGCGGACATACCTGAGTGGCCGCGATCTAATCCTGTTTACATAAAGTAAGCGTGCTCCCAAGCAGGTTTACGCTTACGGCTCTGTTGCTATGACAGCAAGTCCCGGATGAGCTTCAGAGAACCGAACGATCCAAGATCACGCGAAATCGTCAACAATCAAATCCAGCTAACTTACTTAGCGAGGTACGAAGAACGGACCCCAGGTCTATGACCACTCTGACCAATCAGTCAGTGTCTTCAAAACAACATCCGTGCATCTAGATGGCAACAGGACTATCACTATGCAATTGAATAGAGTCAAGTTAGCAATTGCATGCAATCTGCTTGTGATAATACAGAGATGAACTGTGATAAGTTAAGAGGGAAAAAAATCAAATCTGCTGTCGTCTACATACAAAGAAAATCGTATTCACTACTTACATTCAGAGTTTAGCCAGAACATCATGAATTTAAAATAAAAATTCCTTAACAAATAGTCCTAGTTACTGCAGCATGGCAGTTTAAATGCAGAATGACATCGGTGCCGAGTAACTTTGATGCGGAATTCTGGGAATATAACCAGAATGCAACCAGTTAAGTCGAGTGCTCTATTGCAAATAGATGGACCTCAGGCGATTTTCACTCATCTGCGCAGACTGGCTGATACTGATTGCAACATGTTTGCAATCTGCATGAAAAATTAGACTGCAGTTATTTGTAAACCTTTGGCAATCAGTCTGAGAGTGATTGCAATGAATCCAGTCGGTGGGAATGAAATTAAAGTCAACCTGCTGTCCTAGTTTTTTTACTCTTAGTGAAGCGTAAGTGACTGTTCTGGAAGTACCTGATATGTGACTGTCTTGTCTGCACCTCATACTGAGTCTTGATTGACCTCTAACTGTTATTTGAAACTTGCAGGTCTGACCAACCTGCTGGATGAGAACAGAATTCAGGATCTGTCTCTCCTCTATCAGCTCTTCAGTCGAGTGCGTGGTGGCGTTAGCGTGCTCCTGCAGCACTGGATAGAATACATAAAGGTATGGCAGCTTTTAAATGAAAGACTGAAGAGAAGACAGAATCAATTCACTGTTTTAATTGTTTTTAATGTCTTGAAAATACAAATTCAGGCTTTTGGAAGCACGATCGTAATCAATCCGGAAAAAGACAAAACCATGGTGCAGGAGTTGCTGGACTTTAAAGATAAAGTGGATCTAATCATCGACGTGTGTTTCATGAAGAATGAGAAATTTGTTAATGCCATGAAGGAAGCTTTTGAAACATTCATCAACAAACGGCCAAATAAACCTGCAGAGCTCATAGGTCTGTAACTAAGCATGTTCCCCATTCATACCGGTAACTGCCACACAGTGAAGAGAAAAATAATAACAATCAACATTTCTCTATAGCAAAACATGTGGATTCAAAGCTGAGGGCAGGAAACAAAGAGGCCACGGATGAAGAGCTGGAGAAGATGCTGGATAAGATCATGATTATCTTTAGATTCATCTATGGTAATGTTTACTGTAACAGTTGTGTAAGTACAGTACTTTGTCCTTTGTGCGGCCTTTATTGTGAGACTTTGATGTCCTTGCAGGAAAAGATGTTTTCGAGGCGTTTTACAAAAAGGACCTGGCTAAGAGGTTGCTGGTTGGAAAAAGTGCTTCTGTTGATGCTGAAAAATCAATGCTGTCAAAGCTTAAACACGGTCAGTTTTCATAGCTTAGTGCCATTTCTTAGCACGTGTGCACACAGGCGCTACAGGATGGAATCCTGACAGTGACTGATTGAACTTTGACTCACAACGTTTGTTTTTCAGAATGTGGAGCAGCGTTCACCAGCAAGTTGGAGGGGATGTTCAAGGACATGGAGCTTTCTAAGGACATCATGGTGCAGTTCAAACAGGTAACACTTTGCCTACACAAATAGGCAAAAATGACGTTATGGAAAAGGTTTTGTTCACACATATTGAAGCATTACATGGTGAAAAAAGACAAATCTTTTCATTGAAGTTTTATCAAAAAGAAAACAGTGTTAGCCTACCTTTGCTTTCCCTGAGGGCTTGAAATATAGACAATTTAAATCAAAAAGATGTAATTCAACTGTCAGCATAACATAAAACCTGGGGCACATTTAGTCTGAGAATATTGTCTGGTTTGCACCAGTTCTCCAGTTAAACAACGTGTTTCATGGAAGAGGTGTGAGACAGTAGGCAGCTGGCTTAATGTACGTTTTGTTTTGTGGGTGCGTTAGAAAGACAACCACCAACTACAGTCAGCCAGGACGGATGTGCATATAAACTCTGACGTATTAAAAATGCAGACAACAAACTTTCCCTGCTATTGATGCAGAATTAATACATAAGGCGCACTGAATCATTTTTTTGAGGGGAAAAAACTGTATGTATAAAGATGAATAAAAACTGAAAGTATTAACATTAAAGTATTGCAAAGTATCTGACATGTATAAAGGAAACAGAGGATGATAAACACAAACAGAGCCATTTATAATAGAAGTATCTCTGTAATACCTGGTTACTAAAATAGCTCTGTAAACGAGGGTTTGGTGAAATTAGTTTCCAGTGTTGTAAAATTCAGTTTCTTCATATAATTACAGTCTGGTTTGATTTTACGTCTTCAGACTTGTGTAATTACAATAAAACTGAAAGGGTGGACCCTCACCAACACTGCCTGTTTTCAGTCTAAAATCCTGCTAATGGATTCAGTTTCCTGCTAGTTTCAGTTTACTAAGATTAAAACTTCTTTGTGGGTAGCTAAACTCATGTCTTTGTATTTCTGTAGTATATGCAGTGCCAAAACATTCCCGGCAATATCGAGCTGACAGTGAATATCCTCACTATGGGCTACTGGCCAACGTACGTCCCTATGGAAGTGCACCTGCCACCTGAGGTTAGTCCTGAGCAAATACTGAGGGTTGATTTTGTACTTTTCAATATAACGAGCGTCGCTTTGTAACACCTCTCTTATCTTTGTCCAGATGGTGCGACTGCAGGAGATCTTCAAGACTTTCTACCTGGGCAAACACAGTGGCAGGAAGCTGCAGTGGCAGTCGACGTTAGGCCACTGTGTCTTAAAAGCTGAATTTAAAGAGGTTTGAACTCTTTTCTAAGAATGACCTTGTGTGTTTTGCTCACTCAGTGAGGCAAGTTTAATGCTAATCGTCTTGATGTTTCTTGCAAAAGGGCAAGAAGGAGCTGCAGGTGTCACTTTTCCAAACCCTTGTCTTACTGATGTTTAATGAGGGAGAGGAGTTCACCCTGGAAGAGATCAAAGTGGCAACAGGAATAGGTTTGTATTAACACATTAAAGCACTTTTTCATGAAGAAATGGCATCCTCTATTTTTTTCCCAGCCACACTGATCTTTGGGCCTTTCCACAGAGGACAGTGAGCTACGGCGGACTCTTCAGTCACTTGCATGTGGTAAAGCACGTGTCCTCACCAAAATCCCAAAAAGCAAAGATGTAGAAGATGGGGACAAGTTTTCCTGCAATGACGACTTCAAACACAAGCTGTTCAGGATCAAAATCAACCAGATCCAGATGAAAGAAACAGTATGTTCGCTCTCACCGTATTTTTCTAAATTATCTTTCAAGGATCGGAAAATTATTTTTAACTCGCCTCTTTTACTCAGGTGGAGGAGCAAGCCAGCACCACAGAAAGAGTCTTTCAGGATCGTCAGTACCAGATCGATGCTGCCATTGTGCGGATCATGAAGATGAGGAAGACTCTGACCCATAATCTTTTGATGTCTGAAGTGTACAGTCAGCTGAAGTTCCCCGTCAAGGTGATAATCACAACTGATTTTCTGTTTTGTTTTTTTCTTTTTACCACTCGGTCGTAAACGCTGATGGGGAATGCCGTCACCAGGTGCGGACACCAAAGTTTGTGAATGTGATAACTCGAGTATGAGTCAACGTAGGGCCTTAAAATTGACACCATAAGTGTATCTACGACCTTGACCTCAGGTCAAGTTTTCTGAAAATCTTGTAAATGCAATAACTTGAAAATAAGCCAATTTTAAGTTGATAGGTGTGTCCACTAGGAGGCTGAAATAGCACTGGTAGTTGCCAGTATTTTTAACATACAGAAGGACTACACTGGGTTTAATGCATGATCTAGTAGTAGAAATAATGAGAAGTGAATGTAGCTTTTGAAACCTTCCAAGCTGTGGGGCTTCCTACATGTGAATATTGTATTGGGTATTCACTCCTTTCACTTACCATTTCAGTCCCTCTCCTTTTTCGTCTACTTTCAGTCCTCCAGTAAAGGAAGTTTCTTTCATTTGCTGGACAGACCCCCGCTCTTCCATAGTCGACAATTTCAGCTAAACTAGATCTAACCAAAAAAAACCCCACTAGGACTTGGCCAGACAGCAGTGACGCTTCGGTGTGACAGATTGCTGATTCGGTTTAAAAGTTTGCTTGGACATGATAGGGGGTGACTTCAGTGTTTACCACAAAGAGGAAGGAGTGGGGAAAAATAGTCAGAGATCAAGAAGCCAAAATGAGAAGCCGAGATAGTGGCTGCATTGAAAGTTTCACTTCACGGCAAAGAAGTTCTCTGTATTTTAACACGTTTGCTCTTCACGTACAGGATAAAAGATGCAGTCATGTGAAAAAGTTTTCAGGGGACTCTCTCCATTCCTATAAAGATGCACTTTTTCACATGATTGTCAGGTCACCCATTGGTTTTGAGTTTTGCATTTAAAAGCTTTAACTTTGGTGTTTTTTGTCCACTGTAGTGTTCATTTTATTCTTTTTTTTTTCATAAGAACTCTAAGCTGCAGCCATATGCAGTACCGGTGTGCCGCACAGACACAAATAGTTCTACATGAGAATTTTTTTGTTTGTTTGTTTATCTACAAGGCTGTAAATCTGTTTTTAATGCTGAAAAGTTGGGCATTTTAAGATGTGACTCTATAGGAATTGGCTTGCTTTGGGTGCCAGCCTCAGGTGACCACTAGAGGAACTGTACAGTCTGGAATTTCCATGGTTGTTTTTTTTGTTTTTGTTTTTTTAAAGAAGCAGCTACGCCACAAATAAGAGTGTCAAGAGACCAGTTGTCTCACATGTTTTTGATCCTGCTAAAACATGGGGTGGCTGTAGCTCAGGCGGCAGAGCAGGTCAGCCACTAACCAGAAGGTCGGTGGTTCGATCCCAGGCTGCCTCCTAGCTGCATGCCAAATATCCTTGGGCAAGATACTAACCCCATGTTTGCATACTGGTGGTGGTCAGAGGGCCCGGTGGCGCCAGTGTCCGGCAGCCTCGCCTCTGTCAGTGTGTGTGTGAATGGGTGAATGACTGAATGTAGCTTTGGAGTAAAGCGCTATAGATAATGGTCTCCATAGCTCTGTGTGGGAACAATGTTAGACGCTGCTGTTACGCTGTGTTGACCGAATTTAGAGTTTTAAACTTTGGCAGTGTTTAATATCAGTATCCTCCAGTGCAGGGGTCCCCAATCCCAGTCCACGTGAGCCGGTGTCCCTGCAGGTTTTAGATCTCACCCTGGGTCAACACACCTGGATCACATGATCACATGAAATCACCAGGCCTCTGGAGAACTTCAAGACATGTTGAGAAGGTAATTTCTCCACTGAAATCAGCTGTGATGGATCAAGGACACATCTAAAACCTGCAGGGACACCGGCCCTCGTGGACTGGGATTGGGGACCCCTGCTCCAGTGTAACAGCATGTATCAAATAGGGGGGAAACTAACAAAAAAAACTATAACCTTTATGCAGGTCTAGAGGAAAAGGAGAAGGTGTTTTAATTTACTTTTTATTTTATGATAAATTTTGGGAAGACTAACATGAATCTGCCTTTTCACTTCTGTTTTTTTTCTATATCACACCTCAAAATATAGCTTGAAATGTTTTTCATGTTTTAACTCGTGCCTCCTGTCTGTCCTCTCCTCTCAGCCTGCTGACTTGAAAAAGAGGATAGAGTCTCTTATTGACAGGGACTACATGGAGCGTGACAAGGAGAACTCCAACCAGTACAACTATGTGGCTTAGATGAAAGAAAGGTGGATGCAGGTGGTCCAGTCAGGATGAAAGCCGTTCTGAGTGCTCGGTCTCTTAAATCGTCTGCTCCAGTGGATGTTATCCATTATCATCTTCAACCCAGCGACCGACAACTGAATGGCTATAGCTCCACAGGGTTTCTCGTCAGGGGTCTTGTGATCCTGTGGACTGCATGCCTATTGAAAAGAGAATATTGTCCATATTTGTCAGTGCCTCTGAGAGAGCTGGGACAAAGAAGACACACAGATATTGTTCAGTTTGCTCTTTCTTTTTTTTTTAAATGGAGAGGAAAAGTATTTATTTTCAAACTTAGATTCTTCTTTGTCCTTGGTTTGCATCAATATGCTCTTTGTTATCAAGTCACTATTTTTTTTCTTCCTTTTTGTTCATCCAGTATCCCAGGCAAATGCTAACACACCTAACAATGCTCTAAATGTACCACATGTTTGAGAGAGAAAAAAGGATAAAAATTAAACCGATGCTTGTTTCTTCTGTCAGTGTCAAAAGTGGGACTAACATTTAAAGTAGGGAACTGGAAATTTTGGGAATTTCTGTGGCAAATGTGTGATCCTGCATCAGCAAAGTTTTACAGTTTCAAGGCCATGTAGCCCAGTGATATAGCGATGTTTGTAATCACACAAAATGTGCCAAAAATGGAGCACTTCTTGTTGTTATAGGCTATAATGAAGCTGCTAAGGCAGCCCACTTGTATAAGTAAACACATTTAAGTTTCTCTTTTGCTTTTTCTTTGAAGGTCATTTTTGTACATGCACCACAAAGCATTTTAAAAAATCTGACATGGCAGTCCACTTTGTGTTAGGTTTTTGATGACCCTTAGTAAAAGCACAATATGATGAGAGTCCACATTCAATGTCATTACTACACACTTTTTTTCTTAAGTCTCCCTATCAGGCTTACTGAAAAGTGGATGGAAAACGCCTCAACATATGAGGCAGACAATGATTGATCAGATATGCCGTTGTTTGTATGAGTCTGTTAGATTTCTTCAGATTAAAATAACTGTTTCAGTGGGTTATGTCATGTTCAATCACTGGGTTTCAAACACGTGTAATTATATTTAGGGTGACCAGATCCCAACTATTTCAGCGTATGACTATGTGAGACTGGGTACTAAAGCTCGAAAGAGAGTCTAAGTTAAACAGATGTTATCGGTGTGATGCTGATTATGTGATGGACAGATGGAATATTTTATATTAAAGCAATTTACACCTTGTAAGCTTAAATATAAGCTAAAGTTTGTTTTTAATGGGATGGCTTCTATAATCCCATTTTCTATCTTGTCTGCTCACGTTTTTTTTTTTTTTTTTGCAATAATGGTTATCCATCAATCCACAGAAAATAACATCTCTTTTTTTGAGCCATACAGTACTGCGCAAAGGTCTTGAGGCATGGTAATAAATAGGTGCTGTGATTTATTGAGGCAGTAAACATACATGGGAATACAGTTAATAAGAGGAATTTCTTTTCCTTTTCTTAAGGACACGACTTTCAGATTGTGACCATTGACTGTAGATAGTTTTAAGCCTCCAGGTTGTTTAGTCCTGCACTAGTCCAATTTGCTCAAATCTTTGTCAAAGGTCATTGCTCACCATGTCGAGATATGCCAACTTTTCAGCTAATAGGTCTTTGAGAATTGGAATGTCGTTGGTGTAAAATTCCAATTTTATATTTTTTTATAGATCCAACTAAAGACACGAGAACAAATAATATGCATTTTTTGACAGGCTGCTAATAACAAGCTGCCTAAAGACAGTTTGAAATTGGTTCTTTTCCAAGTTGTCATGTTTATCCCTTTTTATGCTTGAACAATTAATAAGTCAGTGTTAAGTGGCTTAACAAAATGTCCAAATAAAAACTCTGAAAGATCTTCAGAAAGCCTGGAAAACTATTACTCAAGACCACTTCTGAAAACTTCCAAAATGTAAAGAAATGCAGGTTAGCTCAAAACGTTTGCACAGCAGCGTATTTCTCGTGAAAGTTCACTTTCGTTAACTGAGAAGCCGAGTCCGGCATAAAGGGAGATATCTAGTCACCCTAATTATAATAGTATGAAATCATTGGTGAAGATTTTATGAGGCGCTATTAATCACTTAGGTTCGTGTGAGCTTTAAAACGCACACGGGCCAATAATTAGTCCATCAACGAGATTTAGGTGTGGGCCTGGCTCCACACCTCTTATAGGGCTGGCACGTCAGCGTCTGTCATGTGACTGTCATTTCCTGGTATCGTCGGTGGTAGCTGCAGCCAAACACCACTGACTGAGCGTCTCCGTCGGTTGTT
>NW_005187409.1:2473837-2478571 GCF_000239375.1 Pundamilia nyererei | reverse complement strand
AAAAACAAAAAACGGCAACAAAAAACTCAAAAATATAAAGTAGCTATTTCCGCGTTAATTTTGCAGCTAATGTTTTGGACAACAATTGCTAGTGTCTGATGGCTTGGTGATTAGATAACACCAGGTTTAGAAGCGAAAGTTCCAGTTAATCATGAAGCCTAAACCCGTCGGAGTCCTATCCTCTGCTAAATAATACTGGCCTAAAACAGATCAAGGTTACAAGAGCAGAAATGAATAGAAAGTGCGACATTAAACGAGCCGTGGGTCCGATAGTTAGCATTAGCTTTTTGACAGTTTGCTGGAAATTGGCACGTGACCGTGAAGCTGAAACGATTTACCGTAGCGCTAAAGTGTAGCATAAAAAGCTAAGCAAATGCCGAGTAGAACTACAGCTCTGGATTATTGAGGAGTCTTTGATTTTACAGACGCTTATTTGATTAAGTGACGATAACTTCTAATTACTGGGCTTAGCTGGATAGATCACTGTTTGTCTAATAGTTTTTCTGGAAAGTTCTCATCTATTGCAGGCTGATACGAAAATATGCCACCTTATCGGGCCCTGTTGCAACTATGCTGTGTACCTTTTTACTCTGATAATACTGGGGGTATTTCAGTGCCCTGAAATTTGTTAAGGTATAGCTGAGATTGTATAGCTGCCTGTAAGAGATTTCATGAACACTTGTGTGTCTTGTGGACTCTGTAGGTTTATTTATCACATTACCTGCAGACCTGAGATGATGAGAGCATGCGGTTAAAACCACAGCTGGCCTATAACTGGACTTCGGCCTTTGTTTAATTGCACGCACATTTTTGTGGTCCGGAGTATCTTGAACATTTAAGTCTGTATTTGTAGTTGTGTGGGAGTTGTTTGGTTTTTCATTAATTCACCATAAAATGATTTCAAATGACTGTAAACCAGTAATGTGTTCACAAAGCAACTCTTAAGTTGTCAGTGTAGACAGCAAACTGGTTCATCTCTTGAGTCGGGTGACTTGTTTGTCATGCTTGGATGATTCATAGGTCAGTGTCAGTTGGTTTCACAAAGGACAAGCATTTCTCTGAAAATGGTCAGGTTTAAGAACTGGATTAAACATGAATGACATGTCCAAAGAGAAACTTTGAAATACTTTTATTAAACTTGGAGAAATATTACTCAAGGCCACTATATTGTGTGTTTTTGAAAAGGCCAGGACTGGAAACTGAGACCTTTGGACACAATAATGCTGACACTCCTTTGCACTAGAGTCGCATGGTTTAGGGGGGAGGGGGTTAAAAATCTAGGTTGGAGTTAAATTTTTATGTGCTTCCGAAGGTTCCTGGCTACCCTGCAACAATAGCTGTTGGCATTTAAATATTAAAGAGAAATTGTTTGCTTTAACAGATAGTAAACTGGAACATCTTTTAGAAAGGAAAACGGATAATCCCGTCAGACCGCTCAGGAAAACTCAGTTTAACTGATGGGTGACGCAGAACAAGTTTAAGCAAGTCTCAATTCAAATGTTGTTTTGTTTTTTTGTTTTTTTTAAGGGGGGGATCATGTCATGTGATAAGCTGCTGATAGGTTTTCAGCCCTCAATAATAGGATGTATTAAACCTCAAGCTTGGTGGCCTAAGCTACTGTGACTAAAAATTGGCTGCTTGTAAGGGTGACTATTATTATTATTATTATTATTATTATTTACGGTTTGCCATGATTAGGCTTGCGTTAGAAACATCTGTTGCTGTACATCTGTCATGAGTTTAACCTCCTTCAGAGAAGGCTGTAATGAAGGCAGGACCTACTATAGGTGTTCTCTTTAGCAGGATGACAAAATGAGGTTGGACAGGATGAACGACTACTTAGAAAACGTCTTATCTGAGATCCCAGCCTTGATAAGAAAGTTGTTTACATGACCTGCATAAAACAACATGGTGATTTTTGTAGTCCATCTTATCAGTGTTGTAGTTCCACCACAGCAGACATGCATGATCAACATTAATCATTAAATTATGAAATTGTTATAGTGTGTGCTCCATGGCGCTCTTACACATTTGCTTTACTTTTATTGCAATGTGCTTTGCTTTATATTTTTTTTTGGTCATTTTCTATGAGCTACAGCTTTCTGCTTCCTGAACACATGACCAGTCACATGAAAGTGACAACACACTTGGTATTGGACTTTTTTTTTTTTTTTATAAATTAGGGTGGATTGGTGTGGCTTTTGTGAGACCCTGTGATTGAGTGATGTCGTCTTCATAACTTTGCCCACTTGTTGGTCTGAAGGGACTGATTCCCAGCCCCTCACTGACCTTTTAAAGCATAAAATGTAACAATTAATGTTTCTGATTAGTAAGAATTGTATGTACAGAAGGAAAAAAAACACTAAGTATGCTCCTTTTCTTTCCAGTGATCCAGCTATCACATGGCATTGAGTTCAATGTCACAAAAGATGGAAAGTTATGCCTCTATGCCAATCTGGAGCTCACATTCTCGGTCACCTATGAAGATCTTGACAACCAGGTAGGTGTTTTTGTCTTAGCGATGTGAATCACTATTCTTAAGTCTACAGCAGTCCATATAAATACTGTGCTGACGTGTGATAGCAGCTCTGCTCTTATCAGACCACTTTAGCTGTGACAGTGTTTTTGTTCCAGTCATGTGAAGAGGAAATGAGGGGTTCCCTGAAAAAACATGTTTTGCTATTCAGTATTTTAGTTGGTGTTTTCCTGGTGGATATCCTGCTCTTGCAGTGTTGTCTTGTGAGGTGTTGTTTAAGTAATCTCTTAAAGTTAATTTTTGTTCTTTCTTTTAAACCCTACAATCTGATCTGTTTATCAAAATGTTACTTTTTAAACACAGTTTTCATATCTTAGTGAGGACATCTAATTGACATGATGCTTTCCCTAGCTGCTTACCCTAACCATAAAAAGGATGCCTAATCTTAACCCTTAGGTTAAAGTTAGGTTTAGGACAATTGTAACCCTGACACTAAAACCCTATTGAGTTTCAAATGCCTTCAACCTTGTTGGGACAGTCATTTTGTCCCCATAAGTATAGTAACATTCCAATTTCCGGTCCCCACAAAGATAAGTAAACATGGTACGCACACTTTTTTTTTTAAAATTAAAAAGACAAGCTATAATAAAACAGATCCCCACAAATGATTTTTTTTGTTTTAAAACTTGTACTTTTTCCTACATTTGTCAACATCAGTCCATTAAAATGCCTCTAAAGACTGTAATCAACACAGGGAGGGGAGAGACCCTGTTTGCAAATCAAGAAGCATTTACAAACTCTGTGCTGTTCGGGCTTGTCAGGGCAGGTGAAATTTAAATGAAATTCCACTGCTCTTGAAGCCTGCAGGATGAAGGATGGGTGCTAGTTGTTGCTAGTCTTGATTTAACCAATGTTAAACTGCTATCACAAACTCCTGTCAAGTGTTAATAGACCAGGCTACTGTTGGCTAGTAGCTGCTAGTGTTAAATAAGCTTCATGTCTAAGCTCTATGAACACACGACAGAACTGGTTCCTTAATTTTGACTTGTGGTTTTCAGAATCTGCTTTTGTGCTGATCATTGGCGTTGACTGTATGTTTACTTGTATTTGTGTTTTTAAAAAGGGGAAAAATATGGACATGTTGGCATAATTTAAAATCTAAAGCTGATTGGAGGTGGTCGGTAAACACGGACTGAAAATTAGAAGCTTTCTTGTTTTGCTCATTGTATAGAAGATGATGCAGCTTCTGAGTCTAAAAAGTGAAGCCCTAGCAGAAATGCCTTGACACAGCTTTCTCTTTAATGACCAGCAGGGGGTGCCACCTGGTTGAAGACATGTCCTTTGCTCAGTGACATCAAGAAATGCTTTCATGATAACTTCATGGTTTCTAACACTAATGTCATGTGATTGAAGTTTATTTTGGTAATTGGTCACAAAAGGCTAGTCAATGACAGAGCCCTGGAGAATGACTATTCAGCCTAGCTTGTGACTGTGACAGCACTCAACTTGAGGATTCACAATAGCCATTCTGATTACCTGCATCCATCTTATACTGTCTGAGCTTACCCCTTGCTTGATTAGCTGTGGATCCATTTTGTTATTAATTTGAAATGTATTCTGTTTTGCCCATCTTACAAGTTAAATGTTAAACTTGTCAAGTGTCAGATTAAGTTCCTATGATCATTTACACTGTCTTTCAGACTCAGACAGCTGTGTTTGCTTTAACTGATGACGCCAATTCAACTAAAAGTACATGTGATGCCAAGAACTCAATGCTGATGCTTAATTTTGGAGAGGGTCACGCTTTCAGTATAACCTTCTCCAAGATTGAAGAAGTTTACGAGGCGGACGTAGTCACCTTTACCTACAATCTCGGCGACCCTGTCCACTTCCCTAACTCTAAATCAAAAGGTAACGTCTACATCTCTTGATGTTTGTTTGTTTGTTTATTTATTTTTAAAAAAAACTTGGCGATAGATCTTGCTGACTTTTTGGACTTTTCTCGATTTGTTAGAACCTACTGTGGCAAGAGGGCTTCTTGACATTAAAAACATAGGCATGGATACCTGCTACTCGTGCAAAAGTGAGGACCTGATCGAAAGTGGTGACGTCAACATGACGCTGTGGGATGTGCAAATACAGGCTTTTATCAGTGATGGCAACAAGAGTTCTGAAAGTAAGTACGCGAGCTGTGACGCAGCTCATCCTGGCTGTAGCGTTTTGTACATTTCTGTTAACGTGTTCTTCTGTTTTCTCCT
>NW_005187409.1:2471048-2473113 GCF_000239375.1 Pundamilia nyererei | reverse complement strand
TTTACTGTCCTTAACATGACAACTCCACTTCCAGGAAAACAAAAGTAAAAGGTGGTTATGTAACCTTGTATTATGAGTATTTACTTCAGACAGGAGGTATGAGAACCTAAAGTTATACAACTCATTAATTAAAGAGGAAAAATGCTTTTAAAGTGCTTTGATTTTAAATCTCCGTGTCAGTGACGGGTAGTGCCGTTGACTTAAACAAAGCCTTCAGTTTTCTGTTTCTAAACTTTTACAGGACACAAAGAAATTCCGCCTGCATGATCTGAACATCAGTGTCAGCACGAGCTCTGGTAACCAAACTATTCTCGTATAATCACATACACCAGGCAATGCACTGAGAAGAAGGCAAACTATGTGCTGTCTTTCTTCCTTGAAGGTAATTTTTCTGTGGAGAACTCCAGCCTCAATCTGTGGGAGGCATCCATCGGCAGCTCCTACATGTGTAACAAGGAGCAGACTTTCAACATCACCGACACACTCTCCATCCACACCTTCAGCCTGCATGTGCAGCCCTTCGGAGTGAACAAAGGTGTTTTCAGTACAGGTAGGTTATTTTTGAAATCTCCTGGTGTACAGACAGTGGCTGTGATCATGATCAGAATAAGGCAAGAATTTCTTTTTAATGGATTTATCAGTGCTGGTTATTATTTAGGAAGACCTTAAAGAAGGAAAAACTTCTAGTTGGTGTTTTGAGAACTGTTCAGTAATCATCCTCTCCAAACCAGGCTCACAACTGTGCATAGTTGTGGATCTGTGACATGCTAGTTTTACCTGTTGGAGTTTGGACCCAGACCTCAATTTCATAAGATTAGTGACTTTAAAACAAGTTGTCTTGCATAATTTAAAAAAAAAAAGGGGCAGCCTCTGTAAGGTTCTCTTCATAGTGCTGACAAATCTCCCGTGTAGTTCTCTTTTGGTGCATTGTACTTTTGTTGCTGATAAAATGTTTGAGGTGTTGTGTAATTGCTGGAAGACTTATCATATCCAATCTAGGAGAAACACAGCACCTTTAGACACAGTTGTGTCATCCTGTTAATTTATCACTCATTGTTGCACATGTTTGCTGCTGATTAGCCATTGCTGCTCTCTTCATTGTAACAGAATGACTTGTTTTATAGTTGATGGTTAATGTGTGCACTGGCTAGGTTAACATCTGTGTGACTGCATTGAAATTCCAGATGGAGGAGGTAAAGCTCTGTGCTGTTGCAAATCAATATCTAATAGTAAATACTATCAATATCGGTTCTTTTTGAGAACTACAGGCATGCTAGCACTTTAAATATCAGGTTGCCCCAAAGTGAGTTTCATACATGCAAGCAGTTTACTGACATCACTGAAGGAAGCTGTGCTTTTTATTACCTTTGTAGTCTTAAATTAAAGCACTAAACATCATGAAAATGAGGTCTGGTTCATCCACCTAATTACTTCATAAACATCTGCAATAACATCTGTCATTAAGTCTTGAGTTGAAAGAGATGAGATTTTGGTGTCGTGTGCTCGAAAAACAAACTACAGATAATCTGACCTGTTGTCCTGCTGCGTCACACGTCTGTCTCACAATGTTTGTTAAATCACAAACGCACTGTTCTACCTGCTGACTGACTCTCTCTTTATCTGCAGCCCATGAATGTTCAGTGGACGACCCAAACATCTTAGTCCCAATCATTGTTGGCGCTGCTCTGGCTGGCTTGATTCTCATTGTAGTGATTGCTTACGTGATTGGTCGAAGAAAGACTTACGTTGGATATCAGACTCTTTAAATTCATATTGCAGTCGATCTTGTGATGTTATGGGGGTTCCCAAGCCTGGTCCTTGGCCTTCATGGTCTCACATTCAGGAGTTGGTCTAAAACTAAATCTACAGTTTTGTGAAATGGCATCAGTGTGGAGGGGACTAAAATTTATGGTCTGATCATTGAGGTGTAAAGTTTTGGTTATTTCATAAAGATGCAGGATTTTCTCTCAAGGACCAGACTTGTTTACCCCCCAAGTGTTTGTGCTGTCTTTTTGTTTTCCTCATGTTTTTGTTTTCACCTGAATGTCTTTTCTGTTTTTGTTTT
>NW_005187409.1:2468179-2470523 GCF_000239375.1 Pundamilia nyererei | reverse complement strand
GTGACAAACCTGTGATGAAGCCATCATTAGTCATTAAATTTGCACATGCTCTGTTCAAACCGGAAGTTGTGTGGGGCAGTTTTCTCTCTTCCTCACTCAGAAGACATTTTGGCATTATGTTTAGAAAAGGGATCGTACTATTGTGTAGATATTCGCTTTCAGCACAGATGATTCTGAAATGGGGATATTTGCATGTAAATGCACTTAAACACTCTTTATATTTTTCTTACGTTGACTCTGCTGTCACATGATCTCACCTGTGTAAAATTCTGGGCTTTGGCCTGAGCTCTACAGGTGGCTGCTGCTGGATCAGTGGGTGTTAAAGCCCCTGAAAACTTTGGGTTCAGAGCTCTGCATCTTTAGATATGTCACTAAACTGAGTAGGAATGACGACAAATGGTGCAGGAATGGTTTGACGTGTTGCACAATTCTCGTGCATCTCTCTAGCTCACAACTTGACACGTTCATATCATGTTTGGTTAATCTGTGTGCTACAACTCTCAACAAAGTCAGTCCAGTTTTCCAAATGCCTAACTGTTTGGGTTTCAGCTTACCTGTCTCTTTAAGACCTCAGGCTGTAGTTTAATCCGATTATTCTAATAAATGTGCAAACAACCCCACAACTGCCAGGATAACTTTAATTGGTGTGCTGAAATTAGTGATAACTTGACATTAAATGGATTTTTAAAGAGGCTGAAAGTAAGTTTTCAGGACCTTTCGAATCAGGGAGTTGGATCAGAGTAGCAGTCGGGTATTGCAGGCCACAGAATGTGTTCTTTGTAATGACAGGCAGGCTGTGTGACACGACAGTAGCTGTATGTTAATTCAAGCAGAGTACTGTTTATTGTTCAGCTTGTCACAGCCAGAAATCATTACTTTTATTTCCCAAGATGCTTGTGAAATTCTGCTTTTTCCAGGTCACTGTATATGCGTATAGTTAATGGCACTTAAGAGCTTTGACTTTTGCTTGTGATTGTTGCAGTTTGTATTTCAGCTTTGTACAAGTTGCCTTAATGATGATGATGATGGTTTTGCAGCATTAAGAGTTTTAATTAGACACTTGTCAAATCATCTAACAAGCTTTGCTCAATAACTTTGTCCTGTGCATTCAGTAACTCACTGCTTACTCGCTGCGTGATGTTTGGCTGCTTAATTTCCCTCCACTCGTGGAGGAGACGTGCACACACATAAAGGGAATCTGTGCTGCAAGACAATCTCAGTTGTTGTTGTGTGTTATGTGGATGCAACTGATTTCCTCTGCATTCTCTCATGCTGTTAGCTATAATAAATTGGATTTCAAATTGTGTCAACTGAGCTTTTTAGTGTTTTCTACAGAAATAAAAGAATGTGCTGTTGAACCACTTGAGTAAATGTTTATGCTTTTAATACCTGGGAGATTTACTTGTCAGACCACTTCTATCTTTCGGCTGTCCTTTCAGTAACCATATGTTATGTTTATGTCCTATGTTAAGCCTGTGAGACATTCACCTCTCTGCTCTCTTCACTCCTGTTTAGCTGAGGAATGCCTGGCTGATGGGGAGAGCTTCCTTGTTCCCATAGCTGTCGGAGTTGCCCTGCTTGTTCTCATTCTTATTGTTCTGCTGGCCTACTTCATCGGAAGAAGGAGAAGCATGGCCACCGGCTATCAGTCTTTCTAATTTCTCATTTAGAGCTTTCAGCTATACAAAGGATAGTTGCTGCCTTTGACTAATTGTGGGGAAAAAACTATCATTGTGTTTATGTAGTGTTGATAGGTGTTCAGATTGCCTTCTTGCTGAGAGCCAAATTGACGCTGTTCGTCTGTAAATTTGAAGCTACAGTTTAGCCTCGCGTAAAGACTGGAAACGCTGAGACTGCATCTTTAGATTTAACTGAAGTCTGTGCCAGCAGCTCAAAAGATCACTTAAGCTGGTTTTCTACACGATTCCTACCCTGAACTCGGCCGCACTTCAGCTGATGCAGAGACTGCCAGCTCCTTAGAATAAAGGCTGTGATGTTGATCTAATGTAACCATGAGTGCCATGTAAACCAGGCAGTACAGTAGTGCCACCATTTCTTGCAGAAAATGTTTTTTTTTATTAAATATTTAAGATGCACAAATTAAGCAGAATAAATGAATCTGAACTAATTTCTTGGCTGGTGGTGGTTAGATTCAGAAATCTTTTGGGGGTTTTTTTTCTCTTCATGGCAACAAACAACTTGTACATATTAAAATCCACAGGTTGTATTAACGGTCTTTTCAGATTAACCTGTTAATGAGCAGACTTTAAAGATGCTGACATGACCAGTTTCTAGTGTTTATGCTAAGCTGTGCTGACCAGCTTTGTATAAGAGCGGCATTAAT
>NW_005187409.1:2452133-2467183 GCF_000239375.1 Pundamilia nyererei | reverse complement strand
GTTTTTTCTGGTTTAATGTTGTTTCTCACTCACGGTAGGAGATTTATATTTTCCTGAAATGAACATTTGTTTACACATGAGTACTTGGTGAGTTAATCATGGTGGTGTCCCCTCGTAACCCTGTGATATTTGAAAAAGCTCAAACGCAGTAGACTCAGGCTTACACCGATCACCCGGATCAAACCGCATACTAGCCCGTCCATGTCATAGTACACGTGTGAAGACGACGTTTCCTCGAGTCGCACCGTTTCGTTCATGTGATTCTGAGCGTCCGGTCACTCCCCGACAGTTTCGTGCCTTTCTGTTGTGCACCTCTCGAGTTGCTTGCTTGAAGCTTGTCTCCATCTGATGAAGAATGTGATGTGATGAGCTTGTTTGACACAAGTGGGGAACAAATTAAATAAAGTTTGGTTCTTGTTTTGTATCATTGTCACTTATTTTTTTCTTAACTGTTTCTACTTTGCTTTACTTGTCAAGGTGCAGACTTGGCTAGAAAAACTCATCTCCTGACTGCTGTCCTATTGATGCTTAAAGCAGGGTCCCTTTAAAGTCTTTGGTGATAACCTGCTTTAAAAAATCTTCAGTGATAATGTTCTACTTTATGCTCTGATGGTTGTAACATTTTATCAGCTGACTTTGCAAACCCTCTGGATGGATTGGCAGTCCACATTTTATGATAATCAAACCATTTAGTTCAAAACTTTTAAAAGATGGATGTGAAACCAGATCATGTTGTATTTGTTAGCCTGACAGCATCCTCAGAATACTTCAGGTGAAGCACTCTACCTAGGTTAATATTAAATTAGAGGAGCGTTTCATAAACATCAGGCCTCTAAATGTTTGGGGAGTTGGGTTTTTTTTGTTGTTTTTTTTCCATCGTAATCATGCAAAACTAAAAATGTTTCAGAAAATGTTCACACAACGTTGCCAAAGATTACCACCTCCTGTCAGTTACTCCCTTTAGGGATCGCCACCACGGATCACCTGAGCATCTTCCACCTCTGTCACACCAACCCTCTGCATGTCCTCCTTCATTACATCCATGAATCTTCTCTGTGGTCGTTCGTTTCCTCCTAGCTGGTAGCTCCATCTTTAACCCCCTTTATCCAATATATCTACTGTTCCTCCTCTGCACGCATCCAAACCATCTCAGCTTTGTTCTCTAAATTTGTCTTAGAGTCACTCACCCTGCGCTTTCCTTCATCTTGGCCTCCTGTCATTTTGGCCGTACCGCCATCACCAAACCATGCATCAGAGCTGGTCTCTCTACTCTTCTGTCATGAATCAGCCCTGATATTCTTCAGCCTGGTTGCACTCTATTCACCTCTCTCATGCACTGCCCATTGCTTTGGATGGTTTACCTCAAGTATTTCAAATACTTCACTACCTCTACTCTTTGCAGCTTCACTGTTACACCTGTCTCCCTCGTATTCACACACATCTATTCTGTCTTGCTTCCACTGACCTTCATTCCTCCATCTCTCCAAGCTCTTTCACCTGCTGCCTTCTCTCCCTACAGACCACAATGTCATCTGCAAACATCATAGTCCACAGAGACTCATGCCTGACCTCATCAGTCAACCTGTCTACCACCATAGCTTCATGGTCAGGATTCATTTAACCTCAGACACACTGAACACCTAATGGGTCTCCACCCAACCTGTGCTTAAGGTCACATTTGTCAGTGGGTTGTAATTTTGCTTAGTTTAGTTTCTTGTCAACCGGTGACAAGAAAACGTGTTACTCTACTTTTAGTACTTAAGAAATTAAAATAACCTGTGAACCTGATGAGCTGCTACTCTAATACTCACCTCTAATGCAGGGATATCAAAGTCATTTTATACCGTGGGCCACATACGACCCACTTTCATTTTAAGTGGGCCAGAACAGCAAAACACTCCTTTCTGTCAGGTTAAGATGTTTATCTTCAAATGTAATCCCTGAGATATCTTAATACACAAAAAAGAAATGCAAATCATCTCTGCTGCTAAGAAATAAATGTGTGAAATTGCTCATTCACCGGACTGTCCTGTCATAAAATAGAATGTTTTTGTTTTTTTGTTAACCGACAGAAAAATGTTATTTTTTCAGAAAAACTGGAAATTTTCTTTCCTTTAATTGATCATCTTTTAGTTAATTACTTTGGTGTAGTAAGGGTGGAGGCCTTTATCATTTAGAAATGTTATACAATTTAAAATGTTTTATAATGCTATAAAAAGCCATCTAGTGGGCTTGATTGGCATTCTTGCTGGGCCATTTCTGGCTCCTGGGCCTTATGTTTGACACCACTGCTCTAACGCAATCTGTTAATTTTCATTTTCATTTCATAATGTTGTTTGGAGGATGTTTTCCCACCTTAATATCATTGTGGGAATGTTTCATAAAAGCTTAGAGTATAATCTGGTACTCCAAGCCATGCTCAACATGCTGCAGGGAGAATGTCTTAGTTTAACTTTCAACGTTTCAGGAACATTATATAAAGAAAAAGAAAATCTACCCTCTCTGTGTTCTTTGAATAATTAATTAAAACATGTGCTCGATAACATCATTAGAACTTGTAGGTTACTATTGCCAGTGTCGTAGGAACTTTCCCTACAAGCTCGAGAGTCTTGTGACTAAACTGCATTCAAAGGTTAACGAGCGTAAACATTTACACTGCTGAACGATCAAATGGCCTAAACTGTGCATTTGACTTTGATTGGCTACCTGCTTTTTATGACCTGTAACAAGCACGCACAGCCGTGACTCTCATGCCAGCTACTGACATGAAAACAAGTTGACCCTGGAGTTGCACAATGCTGAACTGATATGGAGACGAGTATCAATGCTGACTTTGTATAAATGGGTTTCTGACAGTTTATCTGAACTTGAAGCAAAAATGTAGACAAAGCGTTTGAGTGGTACCCCCTCTTTTTGTCAACAACACAGAGACAAAGAGCTGCTGCACTGGGGCATGAAAGGCTAAGAGTGAAGTATAAAATGAAAACACGATCCTCCCTTTGGTAGAGCCCCCTCGTGTTAATCTCCTATTACTCTTCAGTTCCTGGATGCCTGCAGTTGTATTACCCTTATCCATTCCAGGGCTTCTTTAGCCAATGTTTCAACCTGCTTCCATGTCCTGTGCTTGGGTCCTCATTATACCTCCAATTACACATTTTACTAGAATTAAATTTTGTCTGAGAACAGATTCCTTACACTTACCCTCCAGTGGATGGTAAGCGTGTTGATTGGCCTCTTTGGTCGACACCAGCATAAAACACAGCTGTTGAGATGCCAGTAAAGTTGGTACTGGAAATTTGAATGTACGTAATCAGTCTCACTCTAGAATGATGGATTTAAAGTTGTTTAGAAACGCTTCCCAAACTGATGGGCAGCAATAATTACTTCTCTAAGATCACTGCTGCTGTCTTTCTTGCTTGGTTTGTGGTTAATCAAGTGCATTTTGCATTTGAGCAGCAGCCTCTTACTTCTTAAGGAAGCATTAAGTGTTTACTTTATAACCTCGTTTTATAGCAGCTGCCTCTGTATAATACGACATTCTTTAAAAATATGAGACTTCTGCAGTAAATCAATTTAGATGTTGTAGCAACATGTCAGAGTCTGTGCAGGCTGTTAGTGATGTGGAAGAAAACTTGCAGTACATACCAGAACACTGTATTTATTGTAAGAGCTAAATAGGAATAAATACAACACTGATACCAAGTTTAGTAGCACAGTTCAGGCATGATTAATACTATCACAAAATAGTTATAGCATAATTAAAATGGTGCAGACCTTTGACAAACTATTTCACAGCACAGTGCGTCTCTTTATTGATCAGTCATGTATAGTATTTCATTTTCCAAAGCGAATGTTTTTTACAAAAGAAGAAGTGATACTTTATCATAAATGTATAATACTGCTCTATTCAACAAAAATATAGTAATCATGTATTTGCATTTATTATGTCTTTTTTTTACTGTGTAAGTACAGTACAAGTCCTGCTTTCAGTGTTTGCATGATAGTTCTTTGAATTCTTACAATATACATGTTTGAAAAATATAATGCAAAACAAATTAGTACACTTGGTCGCACAAAAATGTGCACAAAAACGTACGATCTAACCTGAAAGAACTCTAGTTCCCTATTAATGTTTAATTCATAATTGGATTTGCATAGCCAGAAACTCTAACTAATGGGCAGAGTGTAATTTAGTGCGATTAATCTCACTAATCATTACAAAATATCAGGAATCGAACAGGAATAACTCGCTCTAGGCACTCGTTCCTGTGCTCAGCACTGTTTGTTGTGGGTGCAGGTGCCAGTAGCACACTCGTGGTACAAAGAAACAACAAAAAACACGAGTAAATACCTACTTCTTGAGGATTTTGTTTCACAGCAGAAGATATTTAAGTGAAAGACGAGGACAGGGGCAAATTACATATCTCGTGGAAAATAACGGTTCAGTATAAATCTTGTCTCGTGAATGTTTTCCTGCCTCGTCTTGTGAGCGTCCTGCGACACCTTCGCCTTACGCTCCGACCTCCAAGGAGAAGGTCACGCTGCCCAGGTAGCGGTCAGTGGGAGAATCGTTAATGATGCCCTTTCCGTTCAGTTTGCATTGTACTTGGATGTTAGCGCCTTGCTGCACGCCCGTAAAACGTACAGCCACGACTGGTGAAGAGTAGTTTACCTGAGAGAAGAGAGACAGAAGATTAAGACCCGACGGGTGTTTTAAATCCGACTGCTGCTGCAGCAGTTCCCCGACAATCATGAAACTTTCACTCACATGTCTCAGCTTCCCGTAGTATGGATAATACTTGTTTTCAAAAATGCTTTTGGGAAAAAACTCCATTTTTCCCAAGACTTCTGGTGGTCCTTTCTGAGAGAGAAACTTAAAATAGTAAGTCTATTTTACAGACTTACTTATTTTTATACACTTTCAGTCATGAGTCAAAGAATCAAGAAAGAAAAACTTTACCTTAACGCCACAGGTCACATTTATGGGTTTCCCCTGACCAGGTAAGTAACCGAGGATCTATTAAAGAAGAACAAGAGTAAGAGGGGAAATGTCTCACTCTGTAAGCACAAATGTAAAGATGCACCTTTGTGGATTCATCTGACAATGTCTTTACATTTAAAAGTGAAATATTCCATTTTTTTTAATATGCCAAAGCCTCATTTTCTCTCTTGTAGTTTTTCCATCCTGCATTGTTTGCATGCACACGCTATGTATCATCTTTGTCCCAAACTGAATTAGATAAGTAGATTTTTTTAAGGCACAGCTGATGGTGAGTTTCCTTTGCCCTCTTTGTGGGGCACCGACTGTTTCTGTTTGCAAGAAAAATCACAAGTAAATATGTTAAAAAAAAAAAAAAAAAAGTTTCTAATTAGGCATGAAATAAGCACCCAATGACAAAAGGCTTTCTCTCTGTCTTACCTAGAATGACCACAAGATGTCACTCACACAGTAAATTGATAGTAAAATTGATTCACAGTACAGTAATCTGGATTTCTGATATTTTAAAATCCATCTTTTTTTACCCGGTTCATTCGAAGGAGGATGCATGGCATTCCCTGAGAATAGCCAAAGTTGGCGTCCTGCAGCCCTGAACACTGCCCCAACCAGGACCGCTTAAACTGACACGCTTTCCGCTCTGCAGCCTCGTCCAAGTCGTCCTGCATGAAGTATGTCTCCTTATCACAGGGAATATTCTTCCTCTGCTGAGCAGCATCGTTATATGCTGAAAGTACAGAGCAGAGAGAAAGGGGGAGGGAGAATGAGAGAGAGAGGAGGGCATAAATAAACCTTTGCAGTGCCCTGCCAGGCGCAGGCCTCTGATTAAGAAAGCCTGACAAAAGATGATTGTGAAAAAAAAAAACACCCAGGACTGAATAGCAACCCTCTGCCCACAAAGAGGCTTCCCTTCCCAGCATGCCCTGCAAGGACCAAATAGAAAAAAGAGGGACAAAGGCAGTGAAGATGAGGATTAACCCATTCCATGTCTCTTCATTTTAAACAAACTCAACAACCTTGTCAGACCTCCCAGCTTTGACCACCCCACCTTGATCGCATCACTCACGTCTTAGATATTCCTCCATAGACCTGGCGTACTTCCTCCAGGATTTGCGATCAGATGCGTTAAAAGCAATCTCATGGCCTTCTAGGTGCGGGGCCATCGTCATACCTGCCAGTGGAGACGCAGAGACAGTCAACTGTGCTGAGATTCAGGGAGAAGCAACAGACAGAAGGACAGCTAGAGGGACAGAGAACAGAGGAGGTGGTTTGAGTTTGGAGTTATAGTTACCTGGTGGCATCACTCTATCGTTGAAGGTGGGGTGGTAGGGACTAATAGACCACATGAGGCAAAACAAACAGCCGCCAAACATGGCTGCAAGAAACAAATAAAGTGCAGCATAGAAGAGTAGGATGAGGCCTGAATGGTGAGAGTGAAGAAAAAATAAAAAGAGGCATTAGGGAGTACTTGCACAAATGGGGATTACATAACAGACAACACAGCTCCTGATAAATTACATCTGATCTGAGTGAAGGGGAATAACGAACCATGAACAATTCCCACTTTGCTCAGGCAAACCATTTGGTCTGTCTGGACTCCAGCTACTGTCCTTGATCAGGACGGTCACTAATTTGTTTAGGAATAAAAAAAGCACTGTGGTCCCCTCGTGTCTGCATTTGCGAATAACTCCACTGGCTTTGGTATGAAACCCATACTTAGCTAACGCACGGACCTCGTGCCAAAGAAATCCTGAGAAATAGCACTGGTCTGCAATTTTCAATTAACAGTCCATTAGCTACTAATCAAGCTAAACGTGTCCTAAATAAAATGGCTTTTGCTGTGTGGGCAATTTCACAGGGGACTAGCTGTAGCCAGCGTTGCGTCCCCTGAGCCACAAAGGCCTTTCTGTTTGAGCTCAGTGAGAATTCTCCCAGCTGTCCTTTCACTCAGGAACACAGTGAACCTCCGGTTGCCATCGTAGTGAAGGTCCTTTTGCAGCCATAGAGGCACAGCCAGCTCCAAGGAACCCCAATCACCCCACTCTGGTATTGTGTCCCCTCTTACACACTCGTCTCACAGGACACGCAGCACAGACTTCAACTCGGGGTCTTTCTTCAGCAGACACATGGGCCCCACTCTTCCACAAGTGTGCACACACACTGGTTATGTGGCCCGGGGATCCGGCATTGCAGCTTATGCAAGTAACACACACTTTCCTTAGAAGTTCTTTCTGCACACAGTTGGATCATGTTTGCCATTGTGTGAAAAGAGAGGGGGCTCAACAGCATCACATAGCAACTACCCTGGTTATACCAAGAGGTTGCTCCATCACCACTGACTCAACAAACTCGTCCAGTGTGTCGCTCATGCCAAAAAAGTTCTCCAGCGCCCAAAGCTCAATTTGGCAGTTAGATTTACAGGGCGGGGGGAAAGAACATGAACACCTCTACGTGTTTTACTGCAACTGAGAGGCCACAAGCATGTTAAGTTCAGCAATGAGGTCGCCAAGGCTTTGGGAAAGAGGCTGTGGAGAGCATGGTAAGATGTAGAGGAATGTGTTTCCTGGCCAATGTGAGGCCTTGAACAGTGCGTCCCGCTGGGGAATCGTCCCCAGGCAGTCTGTTTTTGTCGGGACACTCTGAATCATCCATGCACCTATGTAAACATTGAGCATGAGGACACACACACACACACACTCGCAGCACAGTGAGCTCAGTCACTGGACTGGAAAGACATTTCTCACCCTAAAACTATCGCTGAGTGCATCTTAAAAAACACACACACACTGAACCATCACATTTGCATGTTATTTAGGATGATTAACTGTGTTGCACTCAACATTAAAAGTGTCGTTATGGTCATATGCACTAAAAAATATATGATACAAAATGTCCCTTCCCCATAACCCAACAGCAGAGAATTTTTCTTTCTTCATCAACTCACTCCAGCTCTTCCCAGAGCGACCCATGAATTCGTTGGTCTCTGCATTCCACAGGTATGTCTTCAGGTCGTCTATTTTCTGGTGGAGCGTCCTCTTGGGAATCGGCCTGCGCTTCCATCTCTCAAAGTTGAGGTCTTCCTGCTCTAGAGGCTGATGCTCGGCCAGCTCCTCCTGCTCTTCCTCCAGCTCTTGGCCATGCTTGAGTATCACTTTGTGAGGCTGGTGGAAAGAAGAAGAGAAAAAGCCCTCACCACACATATTCTAAACTGCTGAGTTCTACAGTGAAACCTATTTGCTTTTCAAATTACTGCAGGAAAAAAATGGCATGCCTCCTGATCTGAGTATGACCGATAACATAAACTGCCAGACAGCGCTCTGCATATTAATGAACTGATGGTCCTGTCCTCCGTTTCTGCAAATTATAAACCCGCTGGTGACCTTGTGGCACTCGTTGGGAGAGCTGACCTCCTCTGAGTGGACCCTCCTGCTTGGAGCAGCAGCTGCAGACAGCAGAGCTGGAGGGTCACTCTGACAGCCAGCTGTTACTGAGTCTCAGCATCCAGAGGCCAGGACACACAGATCCCAGAGGAGCCACGGGACACATCATTTGCGAGAGAGAGGCCTTTATAAGAATCTGCTGCTACGGGAGGATGGGAGCGGGGGTGATAACTTTGAGGTTCATCAAAAACGCTCATGAGCCAGAGGGAAAAAAAGAATAAAATAATCTCAGCACTCACAAGACTTCTAACAAGCTTCTCCTCAGCTCCTCCCTCTGTGGAACTGGGCTCCATATTCTTCGCAGAAAGAAAAGGTGCCAGTTAAACCAACCACAATCCACGGTGTCCATTAAATTACTTTTCAATTCAAAGCCAAGCTATCTGAAATACACAATCTGTGCTCTATCGATGAATGAAAAGTCGGACATACCTGAAGTTCTCTTTTCAATTAAAAAAACACGGATTAATAAGTCGAAAACCCTATTGGCCCCCAGAGGAAAAAAAATATTATTTGTCAAAAAGTTTTGGGGGATTTCATTAGAAAGTTTTAGGCGTGCAGGGGGAACCGGGTGTGGAGAGCTTCCTTCAACTAGGCGCGCATCATAGTGAATGAGCGCTGGCCGGAGAAAAGCTGGGGGTGGGATGCAAAGTGCTTTTTCTTTTTTGGGTCCCACAGACGTTTTGGCAGCGGCCTGGATCACAGCACTGCATGCTGTACACGCACACCATCAGCCATTGTCTGCTAAGCTGAAGCAAAGCGTGAATACAATATTTATAGCCTCTCCCAGCACAAGACACTCAATCAGCGCCTGGCTGCGTACTGTAAATGCGCAAAGATCTTCCAGCATTTAACTATTTTTCAATTCTTAGTTAGATATCTTTGACTCGGGTGTTTATCTAACTTAAATCACAAATCAAATCAAAGTAAATCAATCATTAGATACACTCCACGCACGTGTATGCGCACTAATCCAGCTGTCAGCACCCACAATTTCAACGGATTACCATAAACTAACCTCTGGTGAAGTAGTCCTCATCCCTGATCCCATTAGCACTCCGGTCACGTACCGTTCTGTTACCCCCATACTAAAGTGGAAGGGGGGAACGTCCCTAAGAAGTTCCCCTCCTCTTTTTACATGAAAAGAGAAATTGCGTCATGGAAAAAGCAATTCTTTGAGATATGCGCGGCAAATCGTGCGTGTGCGTTAGAGCTCGCGTGTTTTACAGTAAAAGCCAAATAAGGATGTTTGCAGAGAACTAAAAGTCACAAAAATATATTTGTCAGTAGTTCTCCTGTCAGTGCAGATTAATAACCTGAACATGTCCTTCAAAAGAAAAGCGAGCAGGGGTGCTTCCAGGATTTTTCTGGGCAGCCGGGGCCCATAAAATCAAAATATTCCATCAGAAATGAAAATTGTTTGGCGAACACTGGACATTTTTTACATTAATTTGTATTGAGTAACTATTTTTAAAAATACTCCAATGTCACTTATGGGGGACATTCACATTTCATGCTCAGGGTCTGTGCACAGGCAGTGTATAAGGCTGTTTTTCATTTTGTTTCTTTGTTTGTGTGTGTAAATTACAGTTGTCCTGAGACAAAGTGTAAACACAATTGTTGAAAAAGTAGCTCTCAAATAACATTTAAAATACAAAATAGCTCCTGAGAACCCCCCAAAATGGCCCTTTTCTCTTGTCCCAACTGATAACCAGATTTCATGTCAAATAGAAGAAGTTATAAATCCACTTTTTTGTGTTAATTATATTAACACACATTTCTTATAATTGTTAAACCAGTGTATCTAAGTGTTTGTGAATGCATCATTAACCCTGCTCCTCTAGCCCTTCCATCAAAGTTCGATTATAGCCCATTTTTCAGGATCGGCTGGTCTTTTGGGGGTTTCATCTTTGGATACAGGCATGTAGAAATTAGTTTTAATGTGCTGAGACTTACACTGAGAGTTGTTATAGTCTAATCGTGGTGTCTGTGGATCTGGTGCATTTCACTTGGTACGTGTTTGGCTGTCCTGTACCAGTCGTTGGTGAGTAATTGCAGTTTACTCCTCTGCTGTTGTTTGTTTAGGTTTTATTGTATTTTATTCTAGTTTTTAGGGTAATACATTGAAATATACAGTGGTTTCTAGTTCAAGTGAGTTGCCTGGTCTTTTCATTGTTGATTACTTTTTCTTTTTTAGTAAAGCAGAAGGTCTTTTTTGAGAAGCTGCGGGCACCTTTGGGGAGGTCCTCTCCCCTCATTTGTGAATAAAAGCACTGGGACGCAGGTGTAAGGGACACCGCTATGTTTGTCCAATTAGGACGTGGCAACTTATATCATGTGTTGCTTTAGCTGAGCTGCTATTTTTCCACTGTGTTTTAGAAATTTATTGAAAGAAACCAAGTCTGAGTGCTTTTGTGATAAATTGTAATTAAGGTCCACTTGAGTACATTTCCAGGGATGGAATTCCCAGGTGGCTTTTTTTAAGTTGGTCTTCCTTCCAGTGCTCTTTCAGCTGTTCCTCCAACCCGCCACACTAGAAGAAAAACAGCTCCTGTTCATGATACTTCTGAGATTTCCTCACATTTTGACATGCACTCAAAAGCATCCCTGTGAATAAATGATTAACAGTTTCCCAGAACGTCTCGCAGTTCTTGAACGCAACGCTGTAGTTGTGACGGTTGGTGGCGCTCGCTGCGCGTCCTGAGGCTCACTAAACACCAAGGTGATACTTTTTTATGAGCTTCTCTAGAAGTGTGGATTTAAATCTTCGTAATATCAAACAAAATAAAATTAAAAAGATTTAAAACCCTTTTAAACTCAATTTGTCACAAAACAGGCGCTCAGTAGGATGTTTAATCCCTGTTTTCGGTGATAATTCACTGTCTAAGGAGCTTGGAAAGAAAAGCGTCTGGACTTCTTTGAGTTGCTTGAAGACGTTTCACCTTCATCCGAGAAGCTTCTTCGTTAATTCACTCTTACACCTCCTATTTATTTGTAATTTCTATTAAATCAACATCATTTTTGAAACTTCAGTCTTAATCTGAAAGGTTCAATTAGACTGATTTTTAATTTAAGTTGCCCTGAGGCTTGTAGTTGCTCCTCTTGATATCAGTTTATATATTTCAGCAAATAAACTAGCAGCAGCTGGTAAGCAAAACAGATCCACGCTTAACCGGTTTGCGAGTGTAACGCAAAGTAACGAACATTACTATTTAAATAGTAACGGCTTCCAGAGTAGCTGCTTTTCGGTGTGTGTGTGTGTGTGTGTGTGTGTGTGTGTGTGTGTGTGTGTGACATGCGCACATGCAACCAGCAGCAGCACCAGCGACCTGCTGTCCGACACCGACACGGCGAGAAGACGGACGCCGAGCGAGGTCTCCGCAGCCGCGGGGATGTAAATGAGACGGGCCCGGGCTTCAGCGGGACGGAGGACAGCTCGTCAGAGAATGCCCCAGCTCGTCCACCGTTAGCCCTCAGATTTATATCACCCAGCACTGAGTCGTGATTGTTTAATATTTATATATATTTATTTATTTATTTTTATTTGGAAGAGGATTGGACTTCGGTAAAACGTCCTCCAGCCAGCATGCCCCCTCCTCAGAGCCTCCAATCCAGCGGTCTGACCCTCTCAGAGACGAGCATTGGTAGGTGTGCGAGCAAGGTCAGCGGCGTGTCTGCAGCAGGTTTTTCTGACAATTAAAACCCGTTAAACTGACTTACACTGCGGGGATTTTCTCATGCGTCTTTTACCTCTTCCGTAACACCCAGGTGAGCCTTAAAATGCTCATCGGATGAGAGAAATGAAATCGTTTTATGATTTTCTCTCATGTCTTTTAAAAGCAGCCTGAAACACTCGTTGCATCACCGGGCAGACTATTTTTTCTCTCCCAGGCCGCAGCGCGTCACTGCAGGTGCGGCGGCGCTGAGTAACCAGAGCAGCCTGGAGGTTTGGCTCCGACGGCTGCTGGCTGCCGCACACCCATTTCTTCTTCGTGTTCTTCTTCTTTCTTTCTTTGTCAGCTGGATGCCGGGTAGCTACCATGAAAAATAAATCGATTAAACGATCAAATACCGCGAGAAAAAAAGTCGCGGGAATATATTTGGCAATGCGGGTAATTCTCATCAGATGGCAGCACATCGCTGATTATTCAAACAATAGAAGTTTGCCTTGGAGTTTGTTTGTTTGGTTTGTTTGTTTTTTGAAGTCCCTGTAAGGCATGTTGGGCGTTTCTAGGACATTGTTTCATAAAGTGGCACCTTACTCAAAGACATTTGATCAGAAATAAATAGAAAAGTGAAGAGTTTATGAAACATTTATTTAATACAAAAACAAGCATTTAAAGTTTCAAATGAGACTACATAAGTTTTAAAAAAAGGCATAATCCTACCTCAACAATAACGTAAAGTATGCTTAAGCTACCTAAACGTTTCTCCTTAGTTAACAGAAAGTTTTCCATTTTCTTGTTACTTTTTTATACAGAATTTTAAGTGAAATTAAATAAACCTTGAATCATTTATATTAGATCTGCCATTCAAAAACTAGCACCATGTATCACTTTTAATTTGAAAATCTTCTGTGGCCCACCCAAACCTTTAAATCCATTTCTGTTCTTCTGGTGATTCACTGGATTTCTTTTGGTATTTGGTAGCCACCATACAATTTCCCTCCACAAGCTAATGATCAGTAGAAAAACTGTGCTAGATCAAAACCTGGCCCGATAAAGTTAGACTGACTTTATGTATTAATCTATTTTTTTCTTTTATTAATTTTTAATCCTTTCGATTGTAAACATTTAATGATTGAAATTTAATGGTAAGTATATGATCTCTGCCGCAGCCTTTTTGTGTCCTGTGTGTTTGTGCAAATGAGTCCAATTAAAAGTATCACAGTTTGACAAGAAACAAAAAATATCAGCCTAGTCGGTTTTAAATGTGGTAAAAGTTTAATAAAACAACAACTAAAGTCCAGTTTAGTAGTTTATCAATCCTCTTCTTTTTTCTTCAGCTACATTCAGGAATAAAACCCTCAGAGTTCCAGCCTCTTTGGAACTCCATCTATGCATCCTTTTTCTAAACTGTTTAAGAGTCTCTTTAAAAACTGTTTGGGTTTTTTCCCCCAAAAAAGAGAAAAAGCAGAAAAATTGTGATGCTGAGTTTTCTCATTTTAAAGGTAACATCTTCTAGTTTCTGAAATTGTGCCATTTTATCATGTGTCAGCAGCAAAACCCAGGCCTCACCCTAGCACCAGCTGAATGGTAGCATGTTAATCTTGTGCTGGGTGAACTGTTCTGATGGCAGCACCAAGTTTCTCATGGTCATTTCACTCCTTCTGTTGCCTGCTGGAAAAGTAGTTTTCTCACAGTAGAACTGTTATTTTAACTCTAAGCTCTGCAAACTCACACATGTATTTCTGGCTCATTAATCTCAGAGGCCGCGTCCTTCTTTACGCAGGCACCATGGAGACAGAAATGAACTGTAGCCATATGTTTTAGTCACACAAGCTCAGTGTGCTTTCTTGTTTATGTCCAGGTTGGAGCATCAGTATTCAGCAGCAGACTTGACCTTGACATGTTCATGTATTGATAAAACTGAGTGTGGAAGTGACTCGGCTTAATCTAAAATGGGCTGTGACGACAGAATAAATCACCGAGGATATAGAAAGAGCGGTTTTGTGCAACCACAGACTGAAACAAATGCACGAGAGTAGATATTGAAGACTGCATCTTAACTTACCAGCCACTGCCTCTCTCTGCCATTCTCCTTTCTTACATTGATGAGGTTTGGCTTTAGCAAATTAAAGGAATATCACCTTAGAGTATTTGACCGTTGAAGGCTGATCTTTGGCACATTGATGTACATATTATTTATAGTTTATGGTCATCTCTTCAATGCTGCAGGTGCTCAAGCTCTTTATTGATCCACCCTGTTGGAATACGTGTAGAACGTGCTTTGGCCCTGTCCTTCACTGAAAAAAGCAAATCATTTTTATAGATGTCATTTGTTGCTCTGAAATTTGTAGATATTGCTCAGCATTAACGACACATTAATACATGATAGCTTTTGAACTTTTACCAATAATAAGTGGGCTGGTCCCGCTCCTCTTCAGTCCAGCGGATACAGGGTCTAAGCTTTATTTTGATTGGATGGACCACAGGACAGTTTTCCATTTTGGCTGAGTCCATATTGGGTGAACTGGATCCTGTCACTGTTTTTTATTTGCATTTAGAGGTTTAACTTTCATTTGTTGAATGTTGTGCAGAGTTCAGGCAAGAGTTTAGACAGAGAGTAGCTTCAGTGGCGTGCGAACCTGCCAAGGAAGTGTCTGGTGTATCCTCTAAACAGATGAAAGAGAACTAGGAGATTTGATCATGGAATCAGGAAGTATAAGACAGTATTTGTAGGAAGAGGTTTGAAAAGTCAAGGAGATGAAGAAAGTAGATGGGAGTATGGGAAAAGGCTTATAGTGAGTTTATGAGAGGCAGAACACTAAGGAAGGAATGATTTGGCTAGGCTGAGAGCTTGAGCTGATAAGAATGTGCAGGATAGAGATGGAAATGTGCTAACCAATCTTGGAGAGTGAGAATATGCCAGAGAAATAGATTTTTAAGAACAAAAGT
>NW_005187409.1:2416710-2451935 GCF_000239375.1 Pundamilia nyererei | reverse complement strand
GAAGCAAGACAGAACAGATGTGTGTGAATGAGAAGGAGACAGGGGTTTCAGTCACACTGCAAAGAGTAAGGGTAGTGAAAGTGACAAGTTTAAATACCTGACGTCAACCAGCTAAATCAATGGACCGTGCACGAGCGAGGTGAAGAAGAGACCGCAGGCAGGGTGGAGTGAGTGCAGACAAGAATCTGAACATATCACTTGTAGGTGCTGACGTTAAGAAAAAATCTTTTTTAACCATAGTTAAAAACGATTTTTCCTAATTTTTAGGTAAGAATTTAATCATTAACTGGGCTAAATTGAAACTCAGTCAGGTCCCTGTGAATATTTCAAACATTCACACATGCAGCAGCTCTTCAGATACTTCAGGTTTTATCACTTCCTCAGAGACACATCAACAGAAGTGCCCACTAATGGTCAAAGCGAGGGCGGCAGAATACTAAGGAACAGTCACGAGTCCCTTTGTGGTTTTTCTCAATTGCTTTCACCCATTATCTCAAAACATTTGCAAAGTTCTCGTTCAGAATTATCAGCGCTTATTTGATGATTCACAAAAATACACAGAAAACCTGCAAGTTAAGGTGGTAATTCTATCAAATTTCTTTTAAGTCACTGAATAAGTCATTGCTGCTAAAAGGGATGAATCCCTCCGACATTGGGTAAACTAGTCATTTTGCCAGAATGGATGGAGAAATGTGTTGCTTCAGCTGTTGTTCCTTGAAAGCTGTGTCCTTGTTGTCTCTGAAATTGAATATTTACTGTTTCAAATTGTTTGAGTAGAACTGATGGCCTTTGTGTGTCAAATTGAATACTTTTCAGATGCTGACATCAGGAGCAGGTAGTTTTAATTCTTAGTCTGTGAAGAAAAAAACTATGTAGGCTATAAACTAAAAAGATTTACATTTCCAGAAATGGCTATGCAGTACAGGACAATGTAGTTAATTTAGCAGAGTAAGAAAGGCTCTTCTCACCTTAAGCCACATGAAAGCATGGCTTAGGTTTGCAAAGTTGCATCTGAACAAACCACAAGACTTCTGACAGAGACCAGAGTGTTTGGCCATTACCCGCTGTGCCACACTAGAGAAACCCAAACACAGCATACCAGCAAAAACGCCTCATACCAGCTGTCAGGCAAAGTGGTGGAGGGTTGGTGAGTCCACCATGAACTCCCCTGGATACCAAAGTATTTTAGAGTCAAATGTGAAGGCGTCAGTCTGATAGCTAAAGCATGGCTGAAACCGGGTCATGCAACAGGACTGTGATCCAAGAACAGCAGCAAATCTACAAACGAACGTCTGAAAAAGAAAAGAATCAAGGTGTTACAATGGCTTATTCAAAGTCCAGACCTGAACCTGCATGAAATGCTGTGGCAGGACCATATGAGAGCTGAAGCAAATGCCTGAATCTCTTTACTGCTTGTGCCAGTGTTCATGTTTACTTATTTCTTCTAGGATCCTTTAAGAGAAGAAAGAGGAAATCCATAATTGTGACGGTGATGCTGCTCATTGTGTCTGTGCTCATCCTCATCTTCGGCCTGGCAGCGACTACCAGGACACAGAACATCACGGTGGGCGGCTACTACTCAGGAGTCATCGTGAGTACACATTCGCACCGGCGCCTACCATCGACAGACGCGGCCCAGCAGGCCTGTTCTCTCTTAGGCTGCATGATAAGTGAAGTCGCTGTGCTTCCAGCACACTCGCCACTGCTCACTAGCCCTGATAAACCTCATCACCGAAGGTCTTTGAGCTGTAAATATTACCCACATTTATTATTTAGCATCACTGTCATTATCCACTGAATGAGGTAATATGTTTCAATCTCTAAATCTGCTCGTCACGGTACTTGGCTTTTAGCATTCTCGCTTACGTAAATGGTTACTGTAGAGCAGGTTACGCCACGTTAGTCCGATTGATAAATTAATAAAACATATTGGAATTTACTTACAAAGCGAGCATCATAAGATAAAGAGAAATCACAACAACTGTACGATTATGATAAGTATTATTAATACTTGATATATCAGACTTGTGCTGAGCTTGCGCTGTGCAATCAAGATTCTGAAATCAAAGCTAGATAAATGCCCTAACAGCTGTTTTCTCTCCTTTCAGCTGGGCTTTGGCTCTTTTCTGGGAATTATCGGCGCTCATTTGATAGAGAACAAGAGGCAGATGGTAAGAGGATTTATATTACCTCTGTGCACTGAGATCTCTTTCAGTGCTTCGTGTCACCTCATCTCAACATCACTGATATTAAACTGAATATTAGTCCCAGTTACCCTGCAGCAGACAAAGCAGTTTGATTATGGGAGCTGCAGTCCCACTCAGCTTCATGTGTTGAGTATCGGACAAACTATCCTGAATTTCGGGGTCGGGGTTACGCAGCCTGAAATAGAAATAGGGTGTAAGTGGAGGAAGACAGATGTCCGTGCAGGAATGTGGGGAAGGAAACTTCAGATGAGCGGAGCAGGTGGGAGGAGCCGGGCAGGCTCTGTCAGAGAATGTGTTTGTGTCGTGACACTTTTTCCCATCATGCAACAGCATTTAGATGCCTGGAGTTCCAGTCAGCAGGCGTGTGTGTTGAATGAGCCCTGGCACATTACACCACACTCTTGTTTACCACCATAAAATCTCATTAACCAGAACATGTGCTGACATTAATTATAGCGTGACTAGTTAGTGACGTTGTAACTGCACTGGTATTAGTTGTCTACATTCATGCACTGCTTTTATTCTGTTTATTTTATCTATCATGGTGGGTGCACGAGGAGCTGCTTGTGGTCCAAGCTTCCTCTCGGTTCGTAGAGCGAGGTTGCTGAGTTCAGCTACAGTATGTTGCCAAAAGCATTTGCGTGTCTGGCTTCACGCGCATGAACTTGAGTGACATCCCGTTCTTGATCCATAGAGTTAATATGATGTCACCCTTTGCAGCTTTAACAGCTTCAACTCTTCTGGGAAGACTTTCCACAAGGTTTAGGAGCATTTATGGGAATTTTTTTACCATTTGTCCAGAAGTACATTTGTGAGGTCAGACACTGTGTAGGCTAGTCAAGTTCTTCAACACCAAATTTGTTCTCTTTGTGCACTGGTGCGCAGTCCTTTCACTGCAACTTAAGCTACGTTCACACTGCAGGTCTTAATGCTCAATTCAGATTTTTTGATCAAATCCAATTTTTTGTCTGCTTGTTCACACTCCAAATAAAATGTGACAGCAAACGCGCTCTAGTGTGAACCTCAAAGCGCCCCGCATGCACAAACGAAGACGTCACACAACGCGCTCTGTTTAGACCCAGACCAAACAGTATTGTTTGACTGATGGCCTTAATATAAAGACTTATTTCGGACTTTACATTTCCCAATTTTGCTTTAAGTTATAAAGTTATTTTGTTATTTACATGAGGCCTAATAATGATCCTTATTGCTGTTTTAGAGGAGCGGTGCTTCAAAGGATAGCTGCAGATTTCTGTCAGAATCTGCAGATTATACAGAACAAATAAAATGTTCACGTTTCTCCAACGTTGTCTTCCCAACAGTTTCACTGACATCTACACTGGATGCCCAGGAAGCGTTCACGATGTCTTCCACGGCGCTGATAATTAGCGTCTGTCTTGTGTTAGTGACGTAAAAGACAGATTAAATGCGACATGACCATCAAACAGCAGTCGCTTTCTGAAACATCAGATATGTATCAGATTCAGTACCACATATGAAAATGACCCAGATCGGATTTGAAAATATTGGATTTGTGCCGTTCACACTGTCATACCATGATCGGATATGCATATATGCATATATGCATATATGCATCGGATATGCATCGGGTCGCATAGGGTCAAAAATGTCTGATTTGATGTGCTTTCGCCTGCAGTGTGAACGTATCCTAAGGGGCTGAGCCCAGTTCCTGAAAAACAACCCCACTACATATTCCCCCCCCCCACCAAACTTACACTTGGCACAGTGCAGTCAGACAAGCAGTCCTGGCAAACATCAAACTCAGACTCATCCATCGAGAAATGTGACTCGTCACCCCAGAACACACCTCCAGTGCTCTAGTGCAGCATAGAGTCACCACTGCATCTGATGCTTTGCATTGTGCTTGGTGATGTATGGCTTGGATGCAGCTGCTTCGCCATGAATCCCATTCCATGAAGCTCTCTACTCAATGTTCTTGAGCCAATTCGAAGGCCGCGTGAAGTTTGGAGGTCTGCAGCGACTGACTCTGCAGAAAGTTGGTGACCTCTGCGCGCTATGCCCCCAAGCATCCGCTGACCCCGCTCTGTGATTTCTTGCTGTCTTGCAACTGTAACCACATAATTTCCTCAGGGATTAATAAAGTATTCCGATCCTGATTTTACATGGCCCACTTTGTGCTGAGTCGTTGTTGTTATGAGTTTTTATTGAAGAATCCTTGAATTATTTAACATATTTTATACTTAAAACGGAAAGAAAGAGAGTAACTCATCTGATGTATTTTTTTTAACCACTTAGCGAGCATACTCTATCGCCCATGTTGCAAGAGGAAAGTATATCCTAGACAGCTGCTATGAGAGGGGCTCTAGGCTTAGATTCCCACATTAGTATTACAGAATTTGAAATGTTAAGCAGACTTATAACTACTACTACATAGCCCCAAACAAATTTTGTTTGTAGGGTTACCCTTTTAAAGGGAGTATAGTGTTTGTTCGGGGAGGCCACAAAGTCAAACTCAGCTGCAGTCTTGACATCGCCGGCCCACAACAGCTGGTGCCTAAGCTGATATCTTTTTATGCATTCAATTGGCAAATCCCATATAGAGCACACTATTTAAGCTGCTTTAACCTTCCCACAGTTGCTGTGCACTGCCAGCCACTTTGCAACGCACCTCTACCTCTAGCTCGTTCTTTTATTGTGTGCCTGATTTTAACCAGCACAGTATCTGTTTTCACTGATGCCTGGTCTTGTCTGTGCCTTACGCTTTCCATGTATGCATGTGGGAAGGGCAGAGAGGTCAAATATAAATAACTGCAGATGGAAAAACAGTCGTCGTTTGACCATGGTTGTCCTGACTGAACTGACCTGCTAAAATAATTATAAAAATATCACAGAGTCTGTGGTGACATATCAAAATGGGTCAAATTTCCAGCGACACTTGCAGTATATAGAGCAGCTTCACTGCTTGACTGACACGTTTCATTGGGGCTGTGAAGTGACGTCTGAGTAGAAAAGTAAAGCGCTAATTACTAATACTCACAGTGAGAGATATGTGAAGCATTAAGTGTTCATTGAAAAACCTTCCGATCAGTCGTTGTGATATGACCTGTGAAGAAGCAGACTTCAGTAAGGGCATGTTCCTTATTCGTATACATATAGCTGCAGTGTGAGACCGATATCCAACACCATCGGATGATTCCCGAAAAGAATGCAATGTCCACAAATGCAATAACAAACTTCCTCAAAGTCCAGCACTCAAACTGCAATTTAAAGACATGGGTCAGAATTATTTTTAGATGTCTTTAATTTTCTGTCTTTAACTGAGTTTTGTCAGGTCTAATAAGCCCCAGTGTCATTTCTTCAGCTGTAACTTTGAGGCATCAAATAGCAAAAGAAACCAAAAAAATTACAAAAAGACAAATTTACAAACAACGAAGATGAAAGCTTGAGAAATTTTATTCCACGATGCAGGAAAATAAAAGAGAGCAAGAAGCACCCCAAGAGCTCAAAGTTCAAGTTATATTCACAAGAAGTTTGTAGTGCAGTAAAAGCAAGTGCAAAGCGCAGGTTTTTTTGTTATTTGCCCTAATGAAACATATTTTGATATGCTTGACATAATTTGTATATGTTTTTTTCAGATTCAAAGGAGCTTGCAAAGAAAAGCGTCTGGACTTCTTTAAGTTGCTTGAAGACGTTTCACCTCTCATCCGAGAAGCTTCTTCAGTTCTAAGGTCAAATGGGGTTAAGGCATCTGGGGAGGGAACTCAAAACTGGATTATAGATGGCAGACAGTTGGTGTCGTAAGCCCAGCCTCTGTTCAAAGATGGTCGCTCACAGTGGACATAGATGCTTCTTTCACTCCTCTTTCAAACCATCTGTCCTCTCTGTCCAAAATGTGAACATTGGCATCCTCGAAAGAGTGACCTTTGACCTTTAGATGCACATGAACTGCTGAGTCTTGTCCTGTGGAGGTGGCTCTTCTATGTTGTGCCACACGCTAAGGAATTCGCATGATAAGGTGGGGCCAGGTTTCACAATGAACACACCCGAAACTCTGGCTGATTGGGACCCACACCCAGTTTCACACCTTGGCTCAGGTGATTAGAGGATCATCAGGGGTCCTTTTGTCCCTCTGTGGGGGGAAACTCCCACTAGGTTTATATCTGGGACTCTCCACCATTTGACCTTAGAGCTGAAGAAGCTTCTCGGATGAGAGGTGAAACGTCTTCAAGCAACTTAAAGAAGTCCAGACGCTTTTCTTTCCAAGCTCCTTAGACTACGATGGCCTGGATGACTGAGGACCTTCACAGACTTTTTTTCAGATTGTTTTTACTGACCTTAAAGGACAGTTTGAAAGTGACCATTTATGTGGTTCTTTCTATATGTTGAGAATACACACCTGAGACATAGTTTCCAAGTTACTGAGGCTTCTTGTCAGTTTTCAACCAATACATCATTAAGTTGTCCTTGAAGAATTTGGTGGCTGTAAGCCAAATCTTATTAAATTTTTCTTTATGAGAATTCATTCAAAACTTTTCCAGCTATCATGCTTACAGACAGAATGACACGCACACAAACATTAACTCTTTGGTGGTTTTTAAATGTGATTGTTAAAGCTGACCAATCATCCTTTTTTTTTACTCTCTGACATATATAACAAGACAGTCTCATAGCAGTTTGTGATAACAGCTGACCTACTCGTCCATGTTTCTGCAGACATAAATTGTCCATCCTTCTTACCGTGTTCCTGAACACAATTTTTTTGGCTGCCATGTTGACACTTCCCCTCTGAAGAGTGTGGACAAAAATGCAACATTTCATATTCATTAACAAATCGATGGCTTTTTCCTGTGTATTTCACATTCTGCTATGAGACGAGGCTGTTTATGTACTCTACATATTGGTCAATTCCACAAAGTGATAGATAATGAGGTCACATAAGTGGTGCATGTGAGCTAAACGCTCAGGCTTCAGTTTGCTCTGAACATTTAGTTCCCTTTTTTTTCTACTATTAGATTTTTATGATATAAAAGAAAGAAGGCTTCCCCTTAATATGGTGATCTCAGGGATACAGCTCTGGGTGTGAGCACAGGAGGTCTGCCCACCTTCTGTGTGTGAGGGGCAGCCAATCAGAGAATAGGCAGCATAAAAAAAGAGGGGTGGGGGGGACTTCAGAGTTTCTGCACAAGGTACACAAGAGATTAGTTTGAACTTTGACTCATGAAAAGCTACTTTAGTAATCTCCAAGAACAACCACGTCCACTTTTAAAAGGTCAGAGGAGCTTCAGCCTTTCAATCTGGGCTCAGATCTGATTGTAGAAACTGTACCTCAAGCTGCTCAGTCTGTGGTGTCACTTCACACTCCCTCCCTCCTCTGTGGTGGGGCGGCTCCAGAGGAGTGGGGTGATGTGTAACCGAATACTGGCTGTGTTTCACCGAAGACTGAAAAGAGAAGAGGTCTGTGGATGGGTTTAGGTAAAGGGTTGCACTGCGAGTGCTAGATGTTTCCACTAACTGGATCTGAACTGTACTTCTGCACACTGATATACATGAGTGTACTGCAATTTCAGCTGGTTTAAGGCCACTGGTGAGAAAAGAAAATGAGAATGATGCACGTTTATGTTAAGATTTACCCTTCTATTGAAAACCCAAATATGAAGCTCGGGCCTCTCCATCTTCTTCCACAGTTAGTGGCATCCATTGTCTTCATCAGCTTTGGAGTGGTGGCTGCCTTCTGCTGTGCCATCGTCGATGGAGTATTTGCAGCGAGGCACATTGTAAGTATCACAAAAGCTTATTTAACTTATTCTGTAAATTTAGATCATCCTAATTCCACAACTAATAACGGGCTTCTTATTGGGCGCCAGGCTATATTAGACGCATCCCCTCCTCGACGTCCTGCTCACATCTTTCAGGCTGGGGTAGCTGCCACACCCTTCTTGTGAGACAGAAGGGTGTCTCACAAGATGATTTATTTTGTGGTAGAAGACTGTTATTCTCCATGATGCAAAGCACAGAAAACAACAAGTAACCACTAATGCATTCTTAAAACAATTATGCTGAAGTAAGTTAGGGCAGTGTGAAAAGGGAGATTCCCATTAGCAGGTTTTCGTTCCCCACTAATGGCGTCAGTGAAGTGGAACATTTTCCTTTCAAACAGCATTTGGTACACTAGACTCTGAAGAGGCGCACTGTTGAATCAAGTGAATTTAGGAGCATTAATTGAGGAGCATGGTCGTTAAACGTATCTATTTTTGCTATATTTGGTAGCAGTTTTAAACCACACGTTCATTTTTTGTTCTTTGAGGACACAGAAAGTGAAAGCACAGTCATGATTTTTACAGCTGATTGAATGTCAGTGTTATTTGTGATATTAATGATTTTCATCTGAAGTGCTTGCTCAAAAAGGCTCTTGTTTGCATCAGAGAAGAGTGAGGTCAGTTTTATTCTTATTGATTTGGTAATACATAAAAGCTCCTTTTTATCGTAGCGCATACTGAACGATCCAGAGTATGCTACACAGTGTCATCAAGTGGCTGGTTGGCTGTTTTCTGTATTTGCACGTGCAGTCACAACTTCAAACTTGGCCTGAGAGTTAACGTCGGCTGTCTGACCCGACATTCACTTGAAGGATCATCACTTGTGATTGATGAGAGCTGAGTCTTCAGTTCTCACCTTCTTGCAACTTTCTCCTGTTTTCTAAAAAGAAATTCAAATAAACGCACCTGGATCAGAGTGCTAGTAGTGTTGCACTGGTCCCCAAGGAGACACCTCATATAAAATGTTTGCTGGTATGTGTGTTTTTATTATTAAACTGTAATAATGAGTAGGGACATAGTTGTTAGTAATTAAATATAAAAGTAGTGAGGGTTTACAGATATAATCTCAGCATAATCTTAGTATATATTTAAGTATGCTGAGTGTTTCCTCTGAAACGTCTGTCATTCTTCCAGGGTTGTTTTTGTTTTTTTAAACTTTAAAATAACTTGAACAGTGGAAAAATTATGTAAATAAACCATAAAACTCAATATGGCCTGATCACATTTTGCTGTCCTCGTCAAACTTTCAAAGTAGATTTATTTTTGACCCCAGTATTTTTTCTTTCCCAGTAAAAAACAAAGTCAGACCAAATATACGTTTCCCAGGGTCATAAAATAAACTGACCCAAGCAGTGTTACTTTTGGACGCCTGGTCATGTAGCGATAATTCACCCTGACGATTTTACCTTTGTGCATTTTCTGAAGAAACTGCAGTGTGAACGCTTAAATCTGAGCTGAAATGAAATAATTGATGAATTTTAAGTTAAAAGGTTTGAAGGAGATAAAGAAAAAAAAACTGATTTTTTAACCTGAAAACAAAAGTGCTGAACTGCTAAAAGCTGACGTTCACACAGAAGCAGCCATGTCCAAAAAAGGAGAATTTTTGAAGGAGTTAGATGCCAAAAAACGTACGGAAAAGAAAATAATAAAGAATAGAAGAACAATACTGTGAATGCTTTTCAAGCGTTCCCACTAGAAATGGTCCACATGTTTGATTTAGCAAAGATTTTAGACCAGATGTCCATCTTAATATAGCATTCCATGTGGGATGTAGGTAAGGAGGACATGCAAAGGGTTTGTGTTACAGAGGGGGATGCTAGAGATGAAGGCAAAATGATGCTGTCAGGCAGATTTGGGGTCACTATTCAGAAACAAAAAAAAGACTAAACAAAGGAAAAAGTGCAAGCTTTGGTGACCAGAGAGGAAACGTGGAACAAATGAAGAAGCAGCATGTAGTAGCATGTGAAAAAGAAGTGAGAAAAAGTGAAAAAATCCATATTTGAGTTTTTTAGGGAGAGGGGACACAGAGGGGGGAAAGGAACATAGAGCCCACGAGATGACTGGCAAAATAAGACAGGAAGTAACAAAACATGACAACACCTATACTGAGAGAGACTTAACAGGACCCAGGAAACACAGGGCAGGCTCATAAAAGCTATGAGACAAAAACAAAACACCTAAAGCAAAATACTTATAGAAAATAGACATTAACTGAATCTCAAGGACTAAATTGTAACCAGTAACTTAAAACTCCACCTGAAGAAGAATAAACTCAAAGCTACTGTGGGGATCACTAAAGGAAGCAGCTGAAAGAAGACAAATTTTACAAAATAAAGCTTTAAAACATGTAAGACAGAATTATGTAAAATCTCTCCTGTTAAAATGGTAGCTGGTTATATTAAACTGGCCCAAAGTTTTTTATAAAATGGTCTGTTTATGTGCATGTAATCCCTGTGAGCCTGAAGACGGCTGTAGAAGCTCAGTTTCTGACAGTTTTTTCTACCCTTTGTTGCTGTATGATGTAAAAGAGATGGGATATCCTTAATCCCCGCCCACCTGCTTTTTCAAATCTTTTGCTTACAAGAAGCAGCCAATCAGAACAAAGTTGGTTTAAATGGATGGAAAAGTCTTGTTTCACAGAGTGTATGAATTGAGGCCCCTTAGATAAATTAGCTTTTTTTTGTTTTGTTTGTTGCTTTTCTTTAACTTCCCAACATGGAGCTGGAAATGTCCATAGCAGGTCTAATATAAAACTTTATTATTAATTTTAGTTGGCAAACAAAATAAGACTATTCCAGCATTTTCATATTCATCAGTTCTTTCTTTTATGCCGTTTCTTCTGCAGGACCTCAGGCCTCTGTACGCGGGCCGCTGTGCTTATCACACCAGTGACACGGCGTCTGAGCATGATGTAAGAAAGACATTTAACTCATATTCAATGAGCCATTAAATGCTGTCTGTCAGTGTGATCATTATTTGTATAGGCTTGAATTGTTGGGGGGCTGAATAATCCATGCAGGCTCAACGAGAAGAGACATAAGCTAATTTTTGCACTTCAGGTGCCATGTCATACATCCTGTAACCTGCGAGTGAAGAGCAACACCTGCTACTGCTGCGACCTCTACAACTGCGGGAAGTGAGTATGCCGAGGGGGTCGAGCACCCTCAGAACCTGTGCCTACTCGCTATGCAGTGTTTATATTTTGATGTGCGCTCCTGTGTCATTTTAATTTGCACTGCAGCGGTGATTGTATCAGACCAGGATGTTTCTTTTGTTTTTTAACCTTTGTTTCAGAGAACATCCTCTTATGGGACCTCAGAATAAAGATGTTTTGAAAAAGTTTAAGAAATCATCCATGATTTGGAAGTAGGTCCCTTTTTTCTAGGCTATTAATGCCCAGTATTGATCAACTCGGTCTTGTCTTGTCTTATTTTATTTTTTAAGAAAACATCATAGAAATGTGTTGTAGGTTGTCATTTCCTCTGCATGTTTGTGTGTCACCAACCTCAGTCCGTGTCTCCTCCCAGCTTTCCAGCAGCAACCTCTGAATGTTTAGAACCATAAATCAACCCCAGTTTTGTTTTTCTGTGTCTTGTTGATGTAGGTGCATCTTTAAAAACTACTAAACACTGTCAGTGATTTTTCTGGCTTGACTATAAGCTTTCACCCTCTCTGTTTTACCCCACTGGCCTAGCCGTGTTGAGTTAATGGGAGGCTACCATGAATATACAGATGTGAAAAGCTGCCAGGACGTCATACACCTCTACCACCTCTTGTGGTCGGCTACGATCCTCAACATCGTGGCCCTCTTCCTGGGCATCATTACTGCAGCAGTGCTGGGAGGCTTCAAAGACATGGTGCGTGCACTGAACGAGCATGTCAGATTTATCAGTAGCCGCTTCTCTGTAATCGCAGCTCTCTAACTGTTACATCAATGCACTCTGTTGCTTCATCAGACACCTGCCCCTGCCTCAGAGAGCACATCTGAACCAGAGGCCATCACAGCTCCAGTCCCCTCAGAGATTCCCCCGCCCGTCACGTCTCTCAACCCATATTACAACACCGCCCCCTGCCTGCCACCGTACTCGGCCTACGACCTGCAGGTATGCAGCTGCTTTAAAGGTGCAGTTGAGAAGTGTGTGCTTCTAATTATTTATGGACAACAGTCACGCTCTTTATCAGGAAATTTGTGTTAGTAGGATCTAATGACGATTGTTTCTAGGGTTACCAATTGGATCCATATAAAGTATCTCATGGTCCTCACGCATTTGATGCCAGCATACAATAGCTCAAAGCATATATATATTGTAATAAATGTTTTCCTTTATTCGCAGGGCTCCTATGTGTTCCCTGACTCTTCAGGCCTGTCAGACGATTCCCAGTCTGGAGCCAGCCACCTCTGGCCTACAATGATCCCTCCACGCTACTCCCCTCCTCACAACCTTCCAGATGAGAAGCCCCCACCATACAGCCCGTAAGACAGCTGCGAGAAAAGGAAACACCTGAAACATCATCGGGTGTTTGCACAGTTCCTCTGGACTTTTCTTCATAATCCTTCAGAAGAGTGTTGAAGAAAAAGAGGCGAGGAAGGGGAGGAGCGCCACAGAGCACACTAACTTTGACTTCAGCCCAAGGCGAGGGAGACAGCATTCGTCTCCCCGGGCACCGCTCACACTCTTCTGGCCTGCACTGTGTGTGTTTGTGCACATGCACATCGAGAGAGACAACCTGGTCAAAGCCAGGACTGTTTACACATCTATCTGCCTTATGCAACGTAAACAGACTTCCAGTGTTAGATGTATTCTGTAAAAGGACAAAACGACAGAGCTCATGCTTTACATTCACCTCTCTTTTGCAGAAACTGTAAATGCTTCCTCCATCAAGATGGAGATCCCGTCCTCACTGGGAGGATGAGTGCAGCTACATGTGCAAGGTCGACGTTGAGCTAGGTGAAAGCTTTGGCATATTTCTTAAAATCTGAATCAGCTAGATAATTCCAAACTTAAAAATTGTAGGCCCGGGCGTTTGTTTCTGTAGCAGTTAATAGTGTCCCTGTGCATTATTACAGGCAGAGTTAGCAGAACTGGAGGTATTACATGCTCATAATGTATGTGCAGCAGTATAATATGCAGTTAGGCCTAGCATATACAAACAGACCAAGATTCCTATTTATCAAATCTTCACGTTATGTTTAAGAATATCCTGATCAGTGTGTGCAGAGCAGCATTAATGAAGAAATAAGCTATTGTACCTACAGTAGTTGTTGAGGATAATCAGATACCAGTTACACTCCAAACCTCATTTACTGTGTTTCCACTAACAGCAGCAAAGCAGGTAAGCATCATATATGTGTCTCTCTCTTTGTCAAGTAGCAGTAGTAGCACGTTTGTGTCAGAAGGGTCATTCCATATAAAATCAGTCAAACCTGATCCACCGAATCTGCTGAGGGTTTGTTGTGCAGACAAAGAAAAATAGGTGAAATCCATCTTCAAGAAGCAAAAAAAAGGTCCAGCGTGATCATTTCAGTAGATTAGACAGAATCTAAAATTATCAGACACCTACCAAAGGCTGCAACTTCACAGGTGTTATACAACACTAGATGTCAGTTTTCAAACATAAGGAATCACGGCTAGAGGCTGAGGACTAAATGGAGGGGAAAATGAAACGTTTCATAAGCTATTACCTGTTTGAAATCCTACAAAGTGATATGACCATTTAAAAGTTACCCACAATGCATTTTTGAGGTTTTCTCCAACGAATTCTCAGAAAACATCCAGGATACCAACAACACTTGTTTCTGTTCCTCGCGTGCAATTTGGACTGGAGCTATCACATGATACTGATTAGGTATATTGATTATAAAGAAATTTCACCTGGTTAGCTCCAGTACTTAAGAAGTGAAATAATAAGCCCATCTAAGAATACAAATGTGAGTGTGGCCATCATTAAAGCCTGTGGTCGATAGCAATCAGTTTGCAAGTTTAAGTCTACTTGAATTCATTTACACAAAACCAAACACTCAGCAGTTAATGGTTATAGATAGAAACGTGTGGCATACAGTAACCAATTAATATACACATTAAAATGTTTATAGATTATTGTAATATGCACAATTAAAATGACTGAATTGGCAGATTCATAAAATCTAATTTAATCTTCTAGGACAGACTGCTTGCAGATACAATGACCAATAAGCCTCCATGCCTGTACGCCATTTTCAGCCTCTATTAGCCTTCCCACATAACAAAATCCCCAGCACATGACACATATGCTGACATTCATGTAGATATATTTTTTGTTGTTGAGTTTTTAGTGGCTCAGCACCCGTTAATCCGATTTTTCGTTCACTTAAAAAGCGCCAGTTTTTCGACCTGCCCTCATGTACGTTAATCTGAACATTTTATAGTACGAAGGAAACATTTCCCCTGAAGTTATTGTGCACATTAAACTATCCTCTTCTTAAGGGGTTCAGGTTGGAGCCTCACTCTGGTTTTTCTTTTTCTATGGAATGACCCAGGAGTTTGTGAGGCTCAGTGTGAACAGTCAGTGCTGGATTCGCTGATATGAAACCTCGTCAATGTCCAAGAAAGCAGTCACTGTCAGCTTTGATCACGGCTTTTCCAAATTTAAACTGCACATTCTTCTTCGTCACGTCATTAAAACTTGTTTTATGTAACTCACATAGTGCCGTTTCTTTTTTTATCTACTGGGTGTTGGTTACCTCTCCAGTAGGTCACAGGAGCAAAGGAGGAACTTCTGCCACAGCTTCACCTATTTTGAGGTGCATGGAGTAAGATGTAAAATTTTCAAGAGGTCAAACAACACTGGTAGCACCTCTACTACATATGTGGCTGATTATATTTTTTTCTGCTTCATACTTCTGTAATTTTATATTTTCCTGACGTGATAAAGGAAACCAGCAGTTGTTTTACACACTAATGCTGGAGGTTTGACATCTTTTGCACTATGGTGCTATGTATTCGTGGTTTGCAGGGGATAAAATTACCCTCTGTAATTTTTCATTTTTAGGTCACTGTGAGTTTAGGTCATTGTGAACAACTGCTGAGTGGTTTGCTATTAATTTGGTACACACGTCCCCCATACTGATCAATTGTATTCAGTGCTCTGAACTTAACTTCCTAAAGTGGACGTTCCGCTCGGTTCCACCTTTATAGTTGTTAGACGCAACTAGAGCAGCTGTACATGGTTAACACTTCAAAAGATTTGTCTTACAATGTGTGTGACAAACTGAAAAACTAAGCTCACTCTTAATGCTTCCATCAAAATTAAGAGGGTAAGTAGTAAATAATCAGCAAGTCTGGTGAGGTTTTGGCACCTTGCAGGTTTGGAGCATTCAGATGAGTGTTACCATAACGCCACAATCTCCCCAGGAGTGGACGTCCCAGCAAATTTACCCCAAGGTCAGAGCATGCAATGTTCAGAGAAAGTGCAAAAAACCCCGAAGCTACATCTCAGACAGGCCTCATTTAGCATGCTAAAGGTTAAAAGTCCAGGACAGTGCAAGGACCTTATAACAGCTGTCAAGCCCGATGGTGGAGGAGTGATGACTTGAGCTCATCTTACAGCCACAGGACCTGGGCACCTTGCAGTCATTGAATCAACCATGAATTTCTCTGTACAGCGTGGTATTCTAATGTAAGGCCATCTGTCTGACTGCTAGAGCTTAGCCCAAATTGGGGAATGCAGCTGGACAATGATCCCAAGCACAGCAGCAAATTTGAATGGCTAAAAGTGAATCGAGGCGTTGCAATGGCCCAGTCAAAGTCCAGACCTCAATGCTGTCGTGGAACCTTAAGAGAGTCGTGAATGTGTGCAAACCTCCATGAAGTGAAGAAACAATAAAGAAGAAAAGGGTAAAATTCCTCCACGATGTGAGAGACTGATAAAGTCATACAGAAAGCGAAAACAAGTTATTGCTGTTAGAGATGGTTCTACGGGCTAATGCAACATGGGGTTTACTTTCTCAAGCAAAACCTTCATGGTTTAAAAAAAAAAAAAAAAAAAGACTGTGGTAAATTTAAATGTTCCCCACTGGTTTTGTTGGAATAAAAATGCTAAATCACACCCCAGAAAACATTTTTACAGGTGAACCAAAAGAAAATAAACCTTTATAACAAGATTTAAAGCCAAAGTCCTCACACAGCTGAGCTGCTAACCTTTCAGTACAAAAACAACAAGTAAATACACTCCCTTTTGAGCAAAACTACAGGATTTATCCATAAAACACTGTAGAATACATACTACAAACTAGAAATGTGCAGTAGCACAAACAAGAAATAAACAGGCGCTGTTCTGTTTCTATACTGGCAGTGTGACCAATTTAAACTATGACAAATGTTAACCTGCTGTCAAGAGCCCAAACTGGAGTGTAGCAAGCACAAAAACACACCACACATCACATACTGATGTTAATCTGTTTATTAAAAAGAAACCCTGCACGATGACATGACAAAGTACAGTTTCCCCTGTTAGTACTACTTGTACTAACCAATCACTACCCTCTGACACAGTGGAAAACAGAGCGGAAAAGTTATAACAAAGAGTTTTCTGCCTGAATGCTAAGTGCTACAGCTATTGACTGTAATAAAGCTCAGTTTATTTCCATCCTATCGTCACACGTGTAGGAGAAATCTCCAGCCTTCTATATGTAGCTGGGCAGCTTTTGCAATTTTAAATAAAGGGAAGTGACAAAGTAACAGAAATAAAAATAAAAATAAAAACAATGTATTTAAAGGGGAACTATTAAGCTCATTTCCAGCTCCATGCTACAGTGGCTTTGCATGACTCGCGATACAAAATAATCCTTATTTATATACTCACATATCTTATACTGGGCCTTAGTCTGAAACAAGCTGATTAAGCTCCTCCTATATTAAGATTGGGGAGAGCCCCACTGGTGAGACACAGACCCACTGGACTGTGAACGATGAATGAATGAGATCCTTAGATTACATACCGACCCTGTTTAATACGAGCATCCCCTGCTGTAACCGTATATTTTCAAAAATCTTAACAGGTCCCCTTTAACAGACAGAAAGTTTCTTTTCCAGGCTGCTACAAAAGTTAAATAACTGCATACCCAGGATGACAAAATACAAATATAATGAAATTCATAATCAACATTCTCTCGCACAGAATGAGATTTAAAAAAGAAACGGGAATGATCGGTCCTGAAAATTCATCATTTCATGTGTAATGTAACCAAAACTGGCTGCACATACACACAATAAGGCTTCATACATCACTTAAATAGGTAACCCCATTTCCATTTCATTAAACAGGCCTCCGTTTAATGTCATTTCACGATTAAGGGAATGTAGCCTGTTGAAAAAATAAAACTGAAAAACAAAACAGCCGTTTCATTTGTGCTTCAGCTCATTTAGCTGAAATATTCTGGGCAATAAAGATACAGAGCACAGGTTTGAGCCAAGAAGAGCAATTTCTTTTTTTTTTTTTTTGCCTTTTCATTCATAAAAACTCTTCATTTCTATCATGTTTGAACCACGTCCATTTCCGTGCTCACCTAATGTAAAAGATCATGGCCATTTTAAAAAAGCAGAGGAACATGAGAGGTACGGTCCCATTACATCGTTCACCATATAACTGAGCGCCACCAGCAAACTAGTACCTGTGTTATCACTACAGTATTAGTCCACTCATTTCAACTGACAGACTAATGAGACCGCACTGTACAGCTGAAACTATTGAGAATTGCGCAAAGATATTGTTGATGTGGAACCGAGGAGAAAGAGGGGCACCTAAAAGGCACATATAATAAAAGGAGTGGTGCCAGCTGTGCTTAGTAGTACTCTGCTGGACCCTGTGGAGGCGTGTTCATAGCCGTCTCCGGTTGTGCACGGCTGTTAGGCGCCATGTGAGCGTCGGGCTCAACGAAAATGTCGTCCCAGTTCAACATCCTGCTTTGGGTGGACGAGTGCATTGCTTCGCCGACTGAGGTTATGTGATGCACGCTGCCGTCCTCCGATATTACTGGGACCCCTGGCCCATCTGTAGTCCACGAGTACGACTTCATCTGCACTGTTTTACACGGAAGCAGGCGGTACAAGTTGTTGCCGCCGTCGTCTTTCTCCTTCCTCCCGCAAGGATCCTGATTGTGAACTTGCTTGCAGTGAGCGGAGAGTAACTGGTAGTTTATAAACATTTCATTGCACAACAAGCACTGGTACCTCCTCTCTCCTGTGTGGTGGATTTCATGTTTAGTTCTGTACTCGGCCAGGGCAAACACCTTGTTGCAATAACGACACGGGTACTTCTTTTCCCACGAATGGGTGTTGAAGTGACGGCGCAGACTTGGCAAACACACGTAGGGCCGCTTACAGACAATGCACACGTAGAAAGTCTTTCCATCCATGATGAGCTCGTAGTGGTCCTCGAGCTCCGTTTTGGTCCTCTTCTTGTTTGGTCCTGCCTTGGGTGACACGGGTGTTTTTTCGAAGGGTTTCAATGGTGTCGCCATAAAAGCTCTCTTCCCTTTATTGGCTTTGGAGCCTCCTTCGCCTGGATCTTCTTTCACCGGGACAATGTCATACGTATTTTCTCCAATATTGGCATACACCTTGCAGCCTGACGAAATAGAGTCGATTTCCGTGGCTGTGCTGAGCGTCACTGTCTTTTTACCCGTTATAGCAGATTTGGGAACATTTGTTTGAAGTGTCGAACTTTCCGATAAATCAGAGAGTCTTATTTTGAAGTCCCCCTGCTGAGATGAAGTAGACACTTGCTTCTTGTGGACTCCCATTATGTCGCTGTTTTCAGGGGGCTGAGAGGCACTCGATGGCTCTGGGGTCAAACTGCTTGTTCTGGCTGGTGTTGTGGGAGCACTTCCTGAGTAAACTCTGGCAGGGGAAGACGAGTTGTTGGAGCTGCTGTCCGGGCTCTGTAGAGGGCTGCTGTCTATTAAAATTGGTTTAGGACAGCTGATGCTGGGAGGATTTGAAGCAGATGGTTTCGAGGGAGTGGTAGCTTTGTCTTTGCATTCTGAAACTGCATGATTTGATTCTACATTTTGGCTTGACGGGACATTTTCTGAATCCATTTTCTCCAAATCAATGACTTCACCACAGCCGACCACTTTGTTCTGACTATCTGTTTTTGAGACAAACAGAACGTCGCTGTCCGAGTCCTCCTCGTTATCCGCAGGCTTGTTTACCTGATTGAACTCCTCCGCAGATATTGAGAAGGACTCTGTGATGATCGGCATCATCTCTGTAGACGAGTCACTTTTGCTTTCTGCCTCCTTAGACAAACCAGGAAGGCCCTTAACTTGTGATAATGGTGAACCCAAGTTTGCAATGAACTTTACTCCCAGTATCTGCCCGGCATTGATGAGCTCTTCGAGCATGTCAGAGCGGACTCTGACAATCTTAGAGCTGTAAATATAGTTGAGAATCTGCTCAAAGATCTCAGGCCTGATGAAGTTTAGTTCAATCACTTGCCCAGCCACGGTAAACAGCTGGTGGAAATACGTACTTGAGGCAGACAGGATAGTTTTGTGAGCTCTGAACTTCCTGTCCTGTATAATGATGGTGATATCGCAAAATAATCCGTGGCTCCGCTGCTCATTCATGTTCTTCAGCACAGCTGCTGAGTACTGTGTGTCGGTCGCAGATATCAGCTTCAGACTCGGCATGTCTACAGAGAAAAAGCAAATCATAATCAAACCTGTGAATGCACAACAACGTGAAGCAAGTAACATTTATTCATATCCAAAGCATTTTTCATAGAGTCAACAATCACTAAGTACTAAATAAAAGGAAATGCACAAAAAAGTTTTTATTTAAAGAAATAGAACTACAATTAAAAAATAAAAGTTAAGTGGCATTAAAAAAAATGAAACTAAGATAAACAAAGTACAGGTTCATTTTTAGATTTAAATTGAATATTCACATTTTGAGTAATTTTTAACTTAATAAGCAACTATATTTGGTCGGTTTTTATTTTATTTTCCTGGTTTCTTACCGTTTTCTTCCTAAATTTTGGGATAAATAAAGTTGATCTTATCATATTATTATTTCATGTCTTAATTATAACGTGCCACCATGCAGAGCAATGTGAGTTACACAAGTTATGTCAACAGATAGTAAAAGAGCTGGCTCAAATTCAGTTTTGCCATTTCCTGCATTTCCAGTTCTAACAGGAACATCAAAACAACCCAGAACATTTACATGAGGAGGTTCAGCCTGAATCATGGCTCATGTTTTGGTATAGCTAGAGTCATGGTGGTCTAGGAGCTATAGGGCCCTTTTTTTGGATAGAAACAGTTCACTCATTGGTCAGTCTGTTAACTCAGCATCTGCAGGCGACTGTTTCAACTAATAATAATAAAAAGAATAATAAATTGTTTATTGCTTGATAAACTGAATAATGGAAAAAGGAGAGAAAGTGGTTCAATGGGACACTGTATAATATAAAAGAGTATAGTTGAAAAACTAATGTTTAAGCTAACACTTTACACTGCTACTACAATGTCTTCCAAATATTACAAACTAAATGCATCTTGTTCTTTTTGCTGATTCCATTTGAGGTCACTATGACCCACTCTTACTGTATCCTTGCATCTTCCTGTACTACATTAATGAATCTTCTGTGGTCTTCCTCTTATCCTCCTGCCTGGCAGCTCCACATTCAGCAGTCTTTGTCCAGTATATCCACTAACCTTCCTATGCACAAGTCCCTCTGACATACTAATTTCTAATTATGGCTAAATCTTCCACTCTGCCACCTCCAGCTTGGCCTCCTATATTTTTGTTAGTGGATTTATTTATGCACATAGAAAAATATCTTAATATAGTTCTTGGTATCCAGGGTGGGTTTTTTAGTTCAGCTATTATCGGTTTCAGTGTTACGTTTGTGTCTTTTTTACTCACTGTATTATAGGAGATATACATTTTGGCAGTTTAGATCATGTATTATAATTTCAGTCACAGGCAAGTGAACATCATACCCCTGGGCAAAGACTAAACCTAAAGTGATCATCTGTATGTTTTTAGTTTAGTTTTTGTTAATTATAACCTTGGACAGCATAATTCCGTTTCTGTGCACACAATGTCAGACATGCTAATTACGTTAGCCTGGCAACAAAAACAAAACCGTCCCTTAGCTGGCGCTAGGTAAACGTTAATTTGCGGGACATTTTTAGCCTCTTGTGACACCAAGGCAGATTGAGGAACATATTAAAAAGACATTAAGGGGGTATTAATGCAACACTGAGAGCGCAATTATTATCTCTACTGAAGCTTTTAAGACATCTATTGCTAACAAAGGTAGCACCGTTTCCTCCTTAATGAATCGCGGCCCGCTGTTTAGCATACTATTAGCATGCCTCTAGTAGAATAGAGGCCAAATCGAAATCCTCTCTAACAGCAGCGTTAAATTGATGGGGTTTACCTGCAAACCTTGATGATTTTGTCAGGAGTGAGCAGGGTGGCAGCCGGCGGATATGTTAATGAACGACAAACAATGGCTAACAACAACAGAGAGCCTCACTTTTCATTCTCAGCCACCAGGAGTCGCAGTCGTAAGCGATTATAAGCATTCAAATGCAAACTATATGGCTTTAAAGTACATTTAAAAACATCGTCCTAGCTTCATATAAATACAAATAAAGCTCAGTTCTGAGGTTATTTCAGCTGGAAACTGTTTACTTTTTGCACGCCGGTTAGCAGCGCGATAACTGCCGGTTCACAAGTCTCGCCTTCAAAATAAAAGCTCACAGCGGTCACAGGTGAATAAACGGTCAATTGAATAAGTACCTGCAGAATAGCGTTTGAATTCATCCTCTCTTTTTAGGCTGGAAGCCGGCGGTGAAAGGCCGTTGAACTCTCTCTGAAGTTGATCGTACATCATCTTCCTCTTCTGGCCCTGGTATGGGTTATACTTTTCCGCGTGTTTTGCGTCGTAGTGCCTCTTCATATTGAACTCCTTGAATAAAACCTTCTGCTTGCAGATCAGACATGTAGCAGTGGTTTCCAGTTCCGTGAAAAAGTACTCCTTTGCGCATTTCTCCTCCACGGGCTTGCTCACGGGTTCCGTTTTTCTTTTAACTTGAACTATAGAGAGCGACATCTCGACGTGCCGAGCTGCTCTGTTTCTTTGCTGCTAAAAAGACTCAAATTTAGTGAACCCGCAGTCCAGTTTCCAGAGATGTTGAGTTGAGCAGTAGGAGACACGACCGTGTGTTGGTCGGTTAAACCCCGGTAGTTCCGGTGGCGCGTGAGCGCGTTGCGAAAAACCGGAAGTTGGGTTTTTCAGTTTTTCACAGCCACAAAACTACCCCGCGTCCCACCCCCCGCCCGACCTTGTAAATGCAAAATAAAATAAATCAATATTTTTTTTTGACCTGATATAAAATTAATGATTTTTTGTTTATTCATCCCATGTTTACCTGTGAAAAATAGGCTAACTAAAACAGAATTATTACTGAATTTAAAAAAAATGTACAAAGAAAAATTTTCAAACATTTTGGAAATTTCTATTTTTATTCTTTGGTTAAATGTTTAAATTGTAATGCCTACTCTAAAATGATTAAATCTGCCCCTGACAAATCTCCCCTCATATTAGTGATTAATTAATCTAAAGCTAAAACAGAAAGTAATAAAAAGTAAACTCCAGCTTAACATTTGAAAAAAATAAAAAAGATATCAAAACCACCTAAGAAATTATATATTTTTTATAGTTGTTACTGTTGCTATGAATTTAGAATAAAAAAAATTAAGAACAGCCTATTTTTTTTCTTTACATAGTGATTATATTATACACTTCAGTATAATTCATACCGTATTTCGTTTTTCACAATACATATTTATCAAGAGTACACAGTATACACAAATTAAATTAGTTATGCTTTCCTTCTCAGTTTTGTCATCTAAAAATACTGACATGCACATAAACTGTCTACAAGTATACATGCAGGCATTGTTAGCAAATATTTCCCTATAAAACTATTCAAAAAAAACTTAAAGAAAGTATAAGCCAAAGAAACATAGATAAATATCCTAAATTAATCTGACTGGTTTTACTGGGACTTATTCCATATATATTGCTAGTAATTATGCAAGTTTTGAGGATTTTTTCTTTTTTACATTATTTTAATGCAAGAAAATTGTGTTATATCAATATGTTGGGAACTGTTCTCTATGACATCTGACGTCGGATTCTTTTTTGGGACGGACCAACCAGTACTTCCTGTTATTAAACGCTCTCTGCGTAGGGAGAAGAAGATAAACTGTCTGCGACATCTTTTAAATCTCCTCTTAGATACTGATTACTTAGATACTAATTACTTAATTGCTTTTTACCCCGTCCTGTAGTGAGTCTCTCACGGTCAGAGGGCATGCCTCTGTCGGATCGATCGAGTTCTGACGGCGGCGGGGAGCCACGCAGTCCTCGGGCCCGTAGACCTCGGACCCGCTCCCGCAGTCGCCATCGCAGCGGCAGTCGCCATCGCAGCGACAGCCGCGACCGTAGCTTGTCTCCGGACAGCTTCGGACCCAAACTTCCTAAGCCACGCAACCGTGAGAGGGAGCGAGAGGAACGGGAGCGTCGATTCAAAGAGGCCAGAAACATTAGACGGATCCGCATAGGAAGTCCTCATCGTAGCCGCTCCAGGTCCAGATCAAGATCAAGGTCCCGATCCAGAGAGCGCCATAACAACAACAACAACAGCAGCCACAACCACAGCAGCCACTGGTCCGAGCCTCCGGGAAAACACGGCGGCCTCAAAGACGATTATTACTACGAGCAGCAGAGGGACGACGCTCAGCGGCAGAGACAAGAGGCTTTTATCGCCAGGTATGAACAGTCTAACATCACTGTGAAAAGCTATCAAAGCCTGAACCCTGCAATTCCCATAATACAAATCAGTCCTCAGGTACACGAGCCTATTGGTGCATTTTATGACGTGCCACCACTTCAGATGAACAGTCCTCTGGAGGTGGAGGGCTCGTCAATGCATCTGTTACCAAAAACCAAACGGATGGAAGCCGTCCTCTTTTGATTTGCTGCTAATCTAAGTGTCGTTTGACATTTCAGTTAAAAACACGTTTTTGCAAACTTATGTTTTAGGCGTCTGCAGGAGAGGGAGAGGATCGGTGAGCTGGGTTGTCCTGAAGTTTGGGGATATTCACCCAGAGTGAAAGAGCCAGAGTAAGTGAGGAACATACTGTTAATTTTGTGTTGGGTTTGTGGAGACACATGTCTTTAAAACTGCATTTATTTGTAAAAGGTTTTTTTAATTAAAACTGTCTTAAATTCTGTGTGTCTTGGTCTTAGATGTTTTTAGTCTCATCACCGTAAGAGTTTCTGTTTCGCAATGACTTTGTTTTAACCAATTTTTCCACCTTTTAAATTTTACTTTTCCTGTTAAATTTTATTTAAGCAGTTATTTAAAAGGTCTTGATGTGTCATACCTGTTGGCGCCCTGGCAGAGACATCAGGCGTTGTTCTGTCTTATTTTCAGGTATCAAAAATTCTTTTCTGTATTTTTTTTCACCTCCATCAGCTCCGATGAGTTCACACCAGTTGAAGAAGACGAGAAAAACAGCAGTTCAGAATCAAGCACAGAAGGTACACAGAGTGTGGACACACATAAATTACAGCAATCCAACATTTTCTGTGAATTTATAACAAACCCATTCTGTCTGTTATTATCAGAAGAGAAGAAGAAGAAAAAGAAAAAGAAGAAGAAGTCCAAGAAGAGAAAGAACAAAAAGCACTCAGAGGACAGTGAGCTTGAATCAGATTCGGATGGTAAGATGAACGAAAAGCACCCTTTTTTGTTTTGTTTTTTCTCTAATCAGATTCATCAGTTTAACTGTCTTGTTTTTGTGTTTCAGAGGAAGAAATAAAGAAGAAGAAAAAGAAAAAGAAGAGCAAAAAGTAAGTTCTGATACGAAGCTGTGCATCAGCTCTGTTGACGTGGTAACAGCCCATTTGACTAACCAAGCATCCTGTTTCCCGTCAGGTCTAAGAAGTCCAAGAAGAAGAAGGCGAAGAAAAGCCGGAAGGAGTCCAGCAGCGACTCCAGCAGCGAGGCCTCAGAGGACGAAGAGGAGGAAGATCCCAATGGGGTGATGTGGGTGGAGAAAACCTCCATGGATGAGCATGTGGTCGGCCCCGAAGCTCCTCTCACTCACATGTCTCAGAACGATCGACCTTTGGAGTGAGTCACTGTTCGGGGTTAATTCCTGCATTAACAAACTTAAAGGGAAAAGCATCTAACCCTAATGTAGTTTGTGTTGAATTCCCAAACACAACTGCTGTTTACAGTGGAGTGTACCTGTACAGCACAGTACAGAAAACAGAAAAAATAACAGAGGTTACGTATTTTCAAACTTGCTTGCTAAACGGTGAGCTTGAAGACTGGGATTTTTTTTTAAAAAGTGATAGTAGAGTTGACTTTCTTGAAGATTGCTGATAATTGATTGGGTCTTTCAGTTTTATTTAGGCTATAAAAAAAATAGAAATCACCGTGATTCAGTTTATCAGATGTGACAAAATAAGACAGACTCTGTTAAACATTTCCACCACACAACTTGTCTAAATCATTTGGCAGAATTTTTGATAAAAGCTTCTTTTTCTTTTTTTTCCTCCTTCCTCCAGTTTCGGTCACGCCCTGTTGCCAGGTGAAGGTGCTGCCATGGCAGAGTACGTGAAAGCTGGCAAACGTATCCCAAGAAGAGGAGAGATCGGTCTCACCAGCGATGAGATCGCAAACTTCGAGAAGTCTGGTTACGTCATGAGTGGCAGCAGGTACGTAATGTTTAGAAAATGGACATTTTTCATGAAAAATTAGGTCAGCTGACTGCCTGAATATACTGAACGATCAGGTTTTTCTATCAACAGATATTCCACGATCTGCATTACATCTTATCTTTTACAGAAACATACTTGTTTTTCCCCGAGGGGAAAAAGAGCTGATTGCTTTAAATGTTGTTTAATTTCTTTACTAATCTCTGCACATTGTAACATTTGCTTTAGCTTGTGCTCTAGGCTGGGTTGAGTTGAGCAGATCCAGGAGCGTGTTCAGCTTTTCTTCCTGTAATACTGACAAATTTTTCGCCCCGCAGACATCGTCGTATGGAGGCCGTGCGTCTGAGAAAGGAAAACCAGATCTACAGCGCAGACGAAAAGCGAGCCCTGGCATCGTTCAACCAGGAGGAGAGGAGAAAGAGAGAGAGCAAGATCCTGTCGAGCTTCAGGGAGATGGTGTACAGGAAAACCAAAGGCAAGGAGGAGAAGTGAACGACCAGTTTGTCTCCTGTTATTGGAACCTTTACTCTTTGTTTGGTGACATGAGGTGTAAAGCTTTTTTTTCCTCTCAGTTTGAACTGAGTGTACAGTGCAGAAGTGTTTTAACTGTAAAAATTGTGTCTGAGAAGTTTTCAGTTGTATTCTCCTTCCCTTTTCTATCCATCTCTTGTAAATCTTTTCAAATGCTCCCAACCAGAATGTTAAATAAATTTTCACTATCATATCTTGTTGCCATTTTAATATTTCTTTCTGTTTTTGCCGGTAGTTCTACTATAAGTGATAAATGCATCAAGAGTAGAAAACAATTTAGAAAAAAAAAGAGCAGTTTGTAGTATTATTGTTTTTTAAAGTGCAGGAGGTCCTCAGACTGAGTGAACCACTTAAATAAGGCCCTTTTCTTTTAAAACTAAGTAACTGATCTTTTTTTTTGTGAAGAGTTAATTGTAGCATATTTAAGAAAGCTTGGCAACAATGTTACCTTCAAACTCTGAATATTAAAAATAAATATTTGCCAGTATTTTTGAGCAAATATCTGAGCAAATAGCTTCTTAAGAACAGAAAGGAACCACGTGAAAATTTCAGTACTTAAAAAAAGTTTGAGCTGTGTTGTAAAGTACAGCCAAATCAATTTTACAGCCACTCCAAGACCACAGTCTAAAGCAAAAGTCTGCTTCTTTGTTCCAAGCATTTTCTTTTTCATTTCAAAATATGTATCAGATATATACTGCCAGATATAAAAAAAAAAAATCACTTAAATGTTTAAACGTTTGATGAAATCAAATCAAAGAAAAACAACAGTAGAACTCAGGGCTATGTTTAATAGCATTTCCACACGCACAATGGATTGGGACTGAACAGCTGTGTAGCCATGAGAAAGCCACTAGTCAGGCAAACTGGAAAAAAGGGTTTCAATTTGCGAGGGAGCATAAAGATTGGACTCTGGAGCAAAGGAAGAAGGTCACATGGTCTGATGAGTCCAGATTTATCCTGTTCCAGAGTGATGGGTGCGTCAGGGTGAGAAGAGAGGCAGATGAAGTGATGCACCCATCATGCCTAGTGCCTACTGTACAAGCCTGTGGGGGCAGTGTTTGGTCTGGGGTTGCTTCGGTTGGTCATACAGCAGCAGTATGTTCTCCAAGAATGAGGTCAGCTGACTACCTGACTATACTGAATGACCAGGATATTCCATCAATGGTTTTTTTCTTCCCTGATGGCACGGGGATATTCCAAGATGACAATGCCGGGATTCATCTGGCTTGAATTGTGAATTAGTGGTTCTGGGAGCATGAGACATCATTTTCACACATGGATTGGCCACTCCAAACCTTAACCTCCTTGAGAATCTTTGGGATGTGCTGGAGAAGGGTTAGCGCAGCAGTCACAATCTACCATCATCAATGCAAGTTCTTGGTGAAAAATGAATGCAAAACTGGATGGAAATAAATCTTGTGACATTGCAGAAGCTTATCAAAACAATGCCACAGCGAATGCAATTGTTTCAGCTTCTTTAACGTCATTATAGTACATCAGTGGTCAATGTACATTTACTTCATCTGTTTTTTTAAAACCTTTATTTATTTACGAGTTGAAAGTCTTGTGACTTCTAAGATGTTTTTCACTTGTGCAATTTCTAAAAATTGCTAATACAGAATTATTGTATTTTTTTTCTTACAAGGAATTTTTGATGGGGTTTTTTTCCCACAGCGTTTCATTATTGCTTGTTTATATGAACATTTTTGTAAGCACAAGGAGGACAGTAATAGAAGTTTAAAAAAAAATTGTAAAAAACTGAAAGAAATTAACAAACTGTATTAAAAAATGTATGGATTAAGATCACGTCTTTTTGTTTTGTTTAACAGTTATTTGTTGAAGCCACTCAGAACAATAAAGTTAGTTACAGTTAACGTGATGCTGCAGGAAGACGTATTACATCTAAATGATAACAGCAGGTACTGTTATACATCTCAAGTCCAGTAAACCTGTCAACATTTAAGCAGATATAAATAAATAAATAAATAAATAATAGTAACTGCACTCCTCCTTCTGTTACTGGTAGAAATCAATATAAGAAGCCTCACAAGATTCCCAGTGTGTGGAAGAGTTTAATCACCCATCTTAAAAGACTGAAAAACACAAACAACTGAATGTTAAATATAATCTTTTAATGTACAACAAAGAACTTTCTTCTCCCGGGTCTCTCCAGGTTCCTCGTCAGTGGATGTTCTCAAGTCCCTGGTGAGAAAAAGAGAAACAAATAAGGATTAAACGTAGTTATACATGAGCAGCCATTGTGTTCATTTAAGCTAATAACTCATTTTGTGGACTTTTTAAGTCTCCTTTTATGCTCTACACATGACTAACACCCCCATCGCTGCCTGTAAATCCTCAGTATTTTACAAAGTTGATGGATTTTGGTGATACCTGATGACCGAGAACAAAGAAGACCACCGTGTGGTACTATATGAGGCTATAGTATGGCATCTGGTTATTTAGCAGAGAGCATATGGGATGATCAGTTTGCATAATTATATAGTTTAGGTTAAATTATCATTATAGGAGACAATTGGATAAAAATTATTTTTGTGATGAAGTTATAGCCATTTGAAAACGCACCTATGTATAGATGCACCCCAGATCCTGCAAATGTGCTACCAAGAGTGCCTCCATGAAATGACTAACTGAAACAAACCTAGGGTTTTGAAAGTGCACCGTATTTGCACATACTGTTTTTTATGAAACTGTGCACACTACTGTCCGGTAGTTTAAGCGATTTTTATATTTATATGTAGTTGTAGTCTCAGGGGAAGGCTGTAAGTTGCACACTTTGCTATTTATTAGCATTACTTATTATGGGCAGAGGGAAGCTAACCTTGGAGTCAAAGTAGCGTCCGGTTCCTGACACTCGCTTGTCTCTGTCCATGAGATACCACTGCCACGGAACCCGAGCAATCCTTTTCTCCTGCGGGGGAAAAACACACTCTTTATAATCCAGCTTTCTGGTACACAACACGAGAACCTGCTGGCAGCGCCTGCGTCCTCACCTTTCCTCCGTTAGTGAACTTGTGGATCTGCGCGGTGGCGACACCGGGGATGATCAGACACACGGTCATGATGCCGAGTCCGGGCAGAATTTCATACCACATGATTACAGCGTCTAACTGTCAGGGGACAAAGAGCAACTTCGAGGACAACAAAGTTGCCCCAAACCTACCTAACGCTGTTTATTTATCCCAGAAAGTAGCAAAATGTCGACCGTCAGCACGACCTACGTTCCTCTTCCAGGACAAGACAATAACTTCCTGTTGAAGAATTTCAAGATAAAATACTTCAATTCAACAATTCATTTTGATCGTAAATTTAAATCGATGATTACTTGATTAAATTATCCTTTTACTGTCAAAAGACGAAACCGATCGGACATGGATATGTTGGGAGGAAAAATAGTGGTAAAAATTCTATAATAATTCAAATTATATGTTAATTGTTTTTTATGGACACTTGTCATTGGAAAAAAAACGTACAAATGTTTGTTTAGCTATTTATAGGTCAACGTTTCGCTATTTCTTTATTATCTCAAAAATTTGAGTTTAGAGTTAGTCTGTCTCCCCCCCGCCCCAAAAAAAATCGAATTAAAAGCACGAAATTTTTAATTATGCACTCTTTTAAAAAATCCTGATTTATTTAATTTCCTTTCGTTCGTTTGTTTTGTTTTGTTTTGTTTTTTGTCTAGAAATCCCCAAACACGACGTTGTTAAAACAAACAAACAAAAAAACCCACGAACTCAACCGTGTGAGCTTTTAAATTGAAGTGTATCTGAAAGGCGGAAGCTCTTTTTGGCTCATGCTAGCATTATTTCTTTTTAACAGCATTAATTAACCTTTCCGAATAATTCCTTTCAGGGACAAACTAATTAAGAATGTAAATAAAACAACACAAAATATATTTTAGTTATTAAATTAATTGCCTAGGCACAATTGAGTTCATGTGCAGCGCCCCACTCCGGCGCTGATACTGAAGCGCAGCGCTAACCGTCAGTGAGGAAGTTCTAGTTACTTCGTTCACTAGCAGAGGCTAACTCGCTGAAAGGTAAACAAGTCAGCTGAATGAGATGAGACCCAAGTCCCGGATTAAGTAAAGTTTGCCGCAATGAAGGAAGACAAAGAAAACAATCGACCGAAGGAGAAAAGGGTGGAGATAAAGTGTGAAGATGGAGAAAAGACGGAGAAGTCCAAGGAAAAGAAGGAGGCCATGACAAAGGTAAAACTTGCTAGCTGCGTTAGCTCATGTTGCTATAAACCGCCAGGTTGATAAAATTGCAATATTTTTATGTTGTAGTGTTTTATCATCTTTCACGTGTATAATGATACAGTGCGCGTGAACTTAAGAAATCTGTTTATCAGCCCCAACTTTGTTCTCCGGACAATAACTTCACGTATGATTTAAAAAAAAAAATAGATTGTGATCAGACGACTACCACCAAGTCTCACCAAAGAGGAGCTGGAGGAGCAACTGCAACCGCTCCCAGAGGTGGACTATTTGGAGTTCTTCTCTAACGACACGAGGTGAGTTTATCTGTAAAGATTCCCTCACTGTTAACAAAAGATAAATATACTCGTATATGTGTGACACATGTGTTTTACTCTTTCAGCCTTTACCCTCACCTCTTTGCAAGGGCTTATATCAACTTCAGAAACCAAGAGGATATAGTCCTCTTCAGAGATCGCTTTGATGGATATGTATTCATTGACAGCAGAGGTATATTTAGGGAAGAAGTTACTAAACTGATTTAAAGATTTCCGTAGGAAGGACCCGAAGTTTCATCTTTTTCCACATGATGTTTACGAACAGGTCAGGAGTATCCTGCCATTGTGGAGTTTTCACCTTTTCAAAAAACTGCCAAGAAAAGAAGTAAAAAAAAGGATGCAAAGTGTGGAACAATTGTCGAAGGTAAATATATTCACCCCTTGATAAATACAATTCATCTACTGCAAAACAGCATGTCAGAAAATAAGGAAAAGCATTATAGGTCCACTTTAAGTGCAATTTAGGAACACGTATAAAGATACAGAAAAAGTAGTCTTGCTATAATCATTAATGTGTTTATTTGTGTTTCATTTGACTTTAAGATCCAGATTACAAAAGGTTCCTTGAATATTACAACGGGGACGACGAGAAGCTAACGTCTACACCTGAGATCCTGTTGGAGGAGATTGAGGCTAAATCAAAGGAACTCGTTGGTATGTTTCGCAGTCAAATACTGATAGTTTTCAAACAAACGCACTGCAGAATGAATAATTTTTATCATTTCCTTTGTTCAAGCTAAAAAAACAACTCCTCTGCTGGACTTCCTGAAGAATAAACAGGTAAATAAGTTCAGGTCGAGATGTGTATACATTGCTGAAGGCTGGCCTCACACATTTTGTTTTAATGTTCTTCAGAGACTCAGGGAGGAGAAGAAAGAAGAGCGAAGAAGGAGGGAACTCGAGCGCAAACGTCTGCGCGATGAGGAGCGTCGTAAGTGGAGGGAGGAGGAGAGGAGGAAACGCAAAGAGGCAGAGAAGATGAAGAAGCTCGAGAAACCGCTGGAGAAAGACAAAGACCAAGCTAAAGACGAGCCAAAGATAAAGGTGTGTGTGTGCAGTAGTTGAAAGAATAAGCTCAAAACTGTGTCCAACTTTCAGTACTTGATGTGTGTTTACTTTTTCTGTTGTAGCTCCTGAAGAAGCCAGAGAGAGGAGATGAAGGCAACCCGGAGAAGCCAAAAGAGAAGTCCAAGAAGCCAGAGAAGCCAAATAAAGAGGACAGATCTTTGGGAGGTTCTGATCATAAGAGACGTCAGAACATCGAGCACAAGGAGGATCGAGGAAGGAAGTTAGTTCATCACTCTTCTTTTAATTGTCCAAATACATTAACCTTCAACCCTCAAGTGAACAAGCTATTTTAGGTTGACCCCATTATATTTAATACCGGAATGATGTTAATGCCAGAGGAGGTTTGAGCTCTGTGGGTATTGAGCCAACAAAACATTGTTGACACTCTACTAGCCTCAGCTCTCTCTGACTTCACCTGATCTCTCTTTGTGGTTGAGTTGATGTGGTTATTTAATACTTCCACTCTGCAATAGCACTGCTTACAGTTGATTGTGGAAAATGTAGGAGTTCCACAGGAAGACTGTTGTTGTTATGTGTGTTGTTTGTTTTTGTTTTTTTAAATAAATGTTTGTAAAGGCAGACTACATGGATTGCTACTTGATTTTAATTAAGAGGTGGCTCAATACTTACTTTCATATAATGAAAATGGTCCCTTATAGGTTCAGTCAAGCTTGTGCTTTTCCCACAGAGGGGACGAAGATGGGCGGAAGGAGTTCAGGGAGCGTGACACGGATCGAGACCGAGAGCGCGAGAAGGAGCGTCGGCAGAAAGAGAGGGAACGCTTCAAGCGACAGGATGAGGAACGTCGGAGAAGAAGGGAACATCAGGATGGAGATAACTCCTTCAAGAAGCGGGAGGAGGAGGTTAAAAAAGATAAACCCTTGGAGAAGAAGAAGGGTGAAAACATGCCAGACTCCCCACACACTGAGAAGCCAGAGAAGCCTGCTAAGGACAACAAGAAGGATGACGGTGGGAAAAGAGAGCGGCTACGGAATAAGGTAACTGCCCGTAGGTCTTAAATCATCACACGATTTCATCCAGTTGTGTTTCTGAGCCTGTTCTTTGTCTGTATCAGGACCGGCCTGCTATTCAGCTGTACCAGCCAGGTGCAAGAAGCCGCAACCGTGCTGCAGGAGGAGGAGCTGAATCCAACTCCGCTGACAGAAAGCCAGATACCGAGGCTAGGAAAGTGGCTGAGAAAGAAGACGACTGAGCAGATTTCTACCTGCAGCATTTTTACGTTTGGCGAAGAGAGAGGAGACAGGCCTGTGGGGCTCAGAGCAGCAGAGTGGCATCTGGAGGCCACGTGCAGCACAGCATCAGGGTCTCCCAGTCTCAGAGGCAGAGGTGTGATTGTGGAGCCTGTTAGTGCCTAAATGTGACCCTGTTTAGTTTTGTTTGATCAAAGAGGTAAACTTTGGAAAGAGTTTGGCTGTAGGGCACATTAGTGAAGCCAAAGCTTTCTTGGACCACATAAACTCAAAGTGACCTTACTTCAGTAGCGTTTCTCTGATGGAAAATGTGTGGTAGGCGCTGAAAACTTTAGCTTTCAACTTGTCTTTCATCTAAAACTCACTCAAACTTTCCAATCAGTCAGTATTTCTACATTGCAGAGCTCTACAGCATAGTTTCTACACTCCTTAATGATTTTCCTTTTGTAGCATCGGCACTTTCAGTTTGAAGTGTACACATAAAAATGACACCTTTGGCTCAATCCCAGCGTCCATGCTCACAAACCTTTGAGTTGTGCTTGTGTTAAATGTGTGAGGGCTCACTGGTACATGTTTTAACTCCTCCATGCACACCATCCTTAAGCCCAGTTTCTCCAGACTTTACCTTAGGGAACTATTCACAGTTCACAGGAAAAGCCAGCAAGTGAGAGGAGCAGCCACCCAAGAAGTCAACGCAATGCACTATATGCCTTATTACACTTTTTAAAAACGTATTATATTTCGACTAAATCAAGTAAATCCATTATATGACAGGTCGCTCTTGTCTCCTCTGTTAGATGGGAGCCTGGAACACAACAGATCAGACAGACCCTAGGCCACAACAGAAAACCTATTCTGGCTTTAAGGTTCCTGTTTATACCATTTTGATCCATGTTATACTCGCACACTCACATTACTGCTTTGAGGGTTTCATGTTTAGGGCATAGGGTTCGGCTTTACTCTGCTTGGATAGCCGTACAATTCATATATAACATGAACTGGCAGATATAATCTGCGCTTCTGTTATCTGGGATCAACTGTTTTCATTTCATTCAGTCAGTGACAAAGGAGAAACAGCCATTTTGACTAGACTGGCATGTAAAATTGGAGCTGACTCGACCAATCTGTGGCCTTTCCTCTTTTTCTAATCTCAAACTGTCCTTAAAACATTCATCTGCGATGCTCTAATCTGAATGCAGCATGGAAACATATCACTGCTGGTGATGCTAACATACTGTAGCCTCTTTTGACTACTAATAAAATAGATCGTCACTAAAGTCTGAGTATCTTTTTTTTTTTAAGGTATGAAGTGATCCAGTATCTGGATTGTTGATCAGTCATAAGTGGGGGGGAAAGCTAACAACCTAGCAAATACTTTGATGTTGAGCTGTGTCTTTAGCTTGTGTGCAGTAGAAAGAGACGCCACACTTAGTCCTTTGAACTAAAGAAATAAACAATTGTCCATCAAAAGAAGTGTAAGAATGTTAATAAGGAACTCACGACCTTGTGCTTGGATATTACAGAATCAGCATAACTCAGTACAAAGTAAAATATTCACATTATAAACTCGTGGTAATGACACAGTTTACATGCAGATCTATCCCAGATTATTGTCTGCATACAAAACAAAAGTAAGAATAAACAAAAGCCTTATTTGGGGGGGTTATTATTTCGTTTATCCTGCAGGTTGGACCTGGAACATAACGACGCGGTTTGCCGTGAAACATTTAAATGAAAAAGATTTGCATGAAAAAAACAAAAGTAGGTGTGCTTGGACTTTGCTGTGGACATCAGCAGCAGGAAGCAGGGATAAAAGCGAAGCAGCAGCACTTGGAGGTAATGCTACAGCAGCAGTTTTTCTTTGGGTGTTTCTTTTTTTTAAAGCTGAACTTCAAACTGTGGGTTAGTGATGTGACATGACTGAAAGGCTCAGGTGAGAATGTGCTTCGGCTTCTTTCCTTCTTCCCTTCATGTTCACTTCAGCCAGAGAGGTGCTACTATGCACGGTGTACGAACCAGAAGGAAGTTGGCTCGGTGTTCGGAAGCTATTGTTACACTTACAGCAG
>NW_005187409.1:2411785-2416623 GCF_000239375.1 Pundamilia nyererei | reverse complement strand
CGGTGTTCGGAAGCTATTGTTACACTTACAGCAGCATAATGTGTTGAGCTGGATTCATATTATTTCAGCTCACCTGTCTGGTATCGGAGCTTCATACGAGGTGTGTGAAAAGGGGCAGAAAAAGGAGAAAGTAGTGCGCCTATAAATGAGCCTGCAGGAGCCCAGGGACTCTGAAATAAAACCAGACTAGTGCAATTCAAATGGATAGATAACAACGATCCATTCTGTAGTGTTACACTGCATTTATCTCGTTTTCTTTGTTTATCTTATTTTTCTTCATGATTATTACCAGGTGGACGCAGGTGAAGGCAAAATTACAACCTTTAAATGGGATAAGGAGGATTTGAAAAGTCAAAAAAGAACAACAAAGAGCCAAGGTGCTCCCAACCTGTGGAAAAAATGTCACGGCATCAGCGGTTATGTTAGAGACATGACTGTCAAGACTGCTTTGGTGCTCTTTCGAACAGGTGGTGTTGTCATTGTGCCATTGAACAAATGCTCATTCAATGGGGCAGCTCAGTTGGAACTGAGAATTTTTCACCAGTAAATGAGGCAAAGCGGCAGTTGGATGTAGAGACAACAGGGAGGGCAGAGAAAACTTAGAGGATTTATATCACAGTGAAGGAGAAGTCAGAAGTTTGCTTCGCTCATTGTGGTCATGAATGTCAAGGTAATTTGGGGCTTTTTGTTATTTCTTGAGCTGTTTCTTTTTCCAGGGTGGAATGATTGTACAGCATACGACTTTAATAACTTAAAAAAAACAGGAATTGGGATTTTCTCTAATCCACACACAGTAACAACTATATGGTATACACAGGATCAATGATGTAGATACACTCAAATCTTTTAATAATACTAGTAATAACTGGTAGTTTCTGTTTGCCAGCATAAAGCGGATTTATTTGACATCTTGATGCATGCTCAATCATCCAGGTAAGTAAATCTCCAAAAGTTGATTCTGTTCATCTGGACTTTTGGAGATTTATTTGACAGCACTCACTGGGTGGACCAATACTCAGGACAATTAAAAAGTTCAAAGAACTCAGTGAATATCTAAAAAGGAGAAATGTAGGTTTGCACAAATTGGGAATATGTCTTGTAATAATTTCTAAACAACTACAGTCAAGTTTTACATCTACATCCTGCTCCAAAAATCGACACGTTCAAGTTTGACCTAAAATTTGGAGCTGCCCACGTGGAAAAGCCAAATGCCTTCTGGAGAAAAGTTTTTTTCATGGTCAGACGAGACCAAGATTGGACTATTTGGCCACAGTGACAAGAAATACGTTCAGAGGAGTAAAGGTGATGTTTTCAAACCTGCTTAACAGCAGCTGTACCAAATGTGAATCGTGTTGGTGGTAGCATCATGCTCTGGGGCTGTTTTGCTTCCACTGATACTGGTACATTGCACAAAGTGGATGGAATAATGGAGGAGAGGACTACTTATTTTTCAACTTCGCCTCAAATCAACAGCTACATGGTTGAAACTTGAATACAGCAGGGTGCTCCAAGAGGACAATGATTCTAAACACACATCAATATTCGTTTTGGAATGGAAAAATCAGGATAACATTAAGCTTCTGGGCCTCAGCTCTATTGAAAATTTGTGGACTATGCTTAAAAGCCAGGAAACCAAACAATTTAAGTGAACTCTATCAATTCTCCTAAGAAGAGTAATCAAATATCCAGCCAGAATAATGCCAGAAGCATTTGCTCGAGATGCAACTTGCTAAGGGACATTTAACTTAATATTGCATACTTCAGGATTAATGAAAATCCAAAATAAATTCAAACCTGTGCACCCAGTTCTTGTTTTTTAAGATCATTAAAGATCTTTTTACCTTGGAAAGAGATCAAGAAATCATTAAAAGCTCAAATTACCATAGCAAAATAAATCAAAATATAAATAAAACTCCTTTTCTCCACTTGTAGTTATGCTCCTACTTCTGTTTTTTTCTGTTTCTTCTCTAAAATTCATCTTAGGATTTGGTGAGTGACAGGCGTCTGTATTATGTTGTCTGTGGTTTACTGAGTATAGACACCTGAGGCCAGCACTATGGCTTCACTGAGGCTAACAACAGCAATCAGGCTAAGCGATGACACAAAGGCAGTCATCAACTCCCAATCTCACAATGACGCTTTCACATGAAAGAGGCGGTGATGGTGGAATATGACCAAACACAAACAGGGACGTGTCTGCTGGCAGCATTGCGGCTCATATTACAAAAGAAAATACAACTTTTATCTTTGAAAATTTTTTAAGAGGTTAAACACAGTGCAGGTTGGAAGCATGTAGCATGTCTATCCAAGCAGAAGCCAGGAAGAAAAACTGAAGAAAAAAAATGCCATTAAAACAACAGTGAATCTGGCAAATTAGAATAAGTGAAGAATGGATCAACCATCCAGTGCACAACAGAGGTGTGGAAGAGGGTGGAGCCAGGGTGGAATGGATGGAGACAGGTGTCAGGGTTCATTTCTGTTAGCAGGATCACAGCAAGAGTGAAAGGGAAGGTTTACAAGGTGGAAGTGAAACCTGCAAAGCTGGAGGTGACCGAGTTGAAGATTTTCACTGGGAGTGACAAGGATGGACAAGATTAGAAATGAGTACATCAGAGGGACAGCTCGGGTCAGGCTATTTGGAGACAAAGTTAGTGAGGCAAGTCTGAGATTGTTTGGACATGTGCAGAGGAGGGATAGTGGATATACTGGACATGGAATCTTGAATGTGGAGGTGCCAGGCAGAAGGAAACATGGGAGACCACAGACAAGATTTGTGGATGTAGTGAGTGAATGATCTTTCTGAAGAGCTGGCCAGGTGGCAGAGATTCAACCACAGAATGGGGTGTGTACTGTCCTTAGTTATACTGTCTGCTTGCCTTTTCTCTCCATGATGATGGCACAGATTGAGTCCAGATGTGGGAGCTTCATCTCAACAATGTGCTTTGCCATTCTCACCACTTGGTGAAGATCTTTCAGGAGTGCAGATGACATACCACGCTGGTTCACCATTTATCAGGATGGATTCCAGTGTACTCCTGTTAGAAGTTCAGTTTCTGAGGAGGCCTGGCCTGCTGAGGAGTATGCTAGGAATAAGATGAGACGGAAGCAGATGAGCTACTATGGCAACCCCTACAGAGACCATATGAAAGAAGAAGAAGAAGAAGTAATGACTAAAACCTAGACTTTAGAATTTTAAAGCAGGTACTCTGCTTTAAAATCATATATTGAGATTTTATAGGAAAAAAAGTTAAAAACTGGAAAGTATATCAGAAATACATTAACTCCTGTGATTTTGTGTTTCTTGATCAATTCAGCTATGGTGCTCAAAGACTTTCGATGCTTTAGATGCTCTGAAAAATCTAGAAATTTTTCAGTTATTGTGACCATATTGGTGTGAAGTGACTACCGGGTAAAACTAAAAAAAAAACTGAAGTCAGTTATCCTGTTTTTTAGTTCAAGGCTCCGGCTCTGTGTGAACTATCTCTTGAATGAAAGGCAAACCGTTAAAACTATGACATGTACTTCCTCTAATGACACGTTGGTGTCGCTGTTTGTAGGACGTGGAACAGTTTTTTGGACGCTTATTGGTCAAAAAGCCGTGGCGTCACTTCTCTCGTTCTTTTCGACCACCGCCATAGTGGGGAAAGGACTGTGGACAAAATGGTAAATAGAAAATCTACAAACATCCGAGCTAGCATGGCTTATTAAAGTTCCCCGAAACCTTAAGCATTTAAAACTAAAATTATTGTCACGATAACAATGTGTATGTTATACGAAAAAAATGAGATGGAGCATATTAAAAGTGCTCAGTGATGCTAGCCGGTACGGTGGTTCTGCGCATGCTAGCGGCCAGCTGGTTTATTTTAGCACTGAAAGCTTTAAAAAAAATTAGTTTTAAACCAGAAGCATTTGGTTAAAGATGTATATACTTGGTGTTTTAAACGATTGTGCTAATACGGTGTCTTTTACGTCTTCCAGTCGTCCCACAAGACTTTCAGAATCAAGCGCTTCCTCGCCAAGAAGCAGAAACAGAACAGGCCGATTCCTCAGTGGATCAGAATGAAGACCGGCAACAAGATCAGGTGAGCTTACCACGACTGATTTTACCTGCCCTGTGCATCTTGTAAGGCCGAGAGCTGACGGTATACGGGTTCCCACATTTGTACACGTTCTTGTAGTCATGTAATCCACCTCTGTTCAGTGCTGCAGGCTTATGAGAACCAAGACAGAAAAGGGAAAGATGTTTTGGTTTTTTTTCTTTCAAAAAACAGCTGCAAAGTGTCTAGTTTCAAACATTCTTTCAAGCTGCATATGACCATTTAAGATTAGTATATTTATTTTCATCATGTCTCCCCCACCACTGGAATCCTCTGCCTCATCCTTCTCACCCATAAACATGCTTATTTGTTCCCAACTCAGAATCAGTCAGACCAGATTGAAAGAACGTTTAAGTAACATCAGGTCCATTAGAACTTATTCCGGTCAGCTGGTTTTCAGGGTTTTCCATTGGGTCATAGTACCTGATAGCAGGTACTTTTTCAATACGTACTTCGCCAGGGTCCAAGCGATCTGAAAAAGCAAACAACCCCACACATATTAGGTGGCACTGTAATAGAAAACGAGTCACCCTGATCAGAGTAGGTACTAATGGGAAAAGGGCCAGTCACTTTTTAGGTTTTATACCTTTTTTTAGGACTCTTTGCTGTCCACATCAACAGCTTTGTCAGTCAATGTAATCATTTGATTGTTGTGTCCTGCACATCCCTGCTTCCTTTATTTTCCATTTGTGAATTCATCAGTTCTCTGTAATCCAGTCATAAGGCAGGCAAGGGGAGAGG
>NW_005187409.1:2409607-2410824 GCF_000239375.1 Pundamilia nyererei | reverse complement strand
ATTCTTATATCGGGATATGAGATTTTGGTCATATCGCACAGCCCTACTGTATTCCTAATATTTCTAGCACAGTGTATATCATCGGAGATGCCTTTAAGCCTCTTTTCCCCTTGTTGCAGTGGTTTTGAATTTAACTTGTAAATTTGGTGTCGAAAATATTTGTGCTCATGAAATTTCCTTAAAGGTGGAAATCAGTAATTCCACCGTGCGGGTTGTTAAGAGTACTGCAGGGAGGATAGATTAATTTGAAAAGAACTCCATAATTTCAGGTTTTTGTGATGTCAGCGTTGCGATTAGGTGGTTCACAGATGGCTCAAATCTTAGTGAAGCTGAGTGTCTGTTTAAATGGGCTGTCAACATTCAGTTTCATTGCTGAGCTGCACGTGTTATCAGGAAGTGCTGACGCACCTGAGTGTAATTGCAGGGAGGAACATCATCTCATGTAAAGCAGGTCTGCAATTGCAGCACTTAGTTACAGTGGAGTGCTGTCATTAACCCTGCTGAGAGCATGTTTCTGCTGCAGAGCTTGTTCTCTCACTTGCTGTGCCAGTGATGAGGAAACTCTGTAGCCGAACACTAATGACCGATCTGCTGTTCTTTGGCTCCGTCATCTTGTATAAACTCTGTGGATGCCATGATTGCCATGAATACTGCAGTGATTTAGTGCCTGTAAAAAGTGACCTTATTTCTAATTATCTCTTCAAAGGGGAATTTAAATTCACTAAGTCACTATAGGGCTTTGTATTGATTTATAATATTTATCACACTGAAGAATACACAATGTACGTGCTGTGCTGGAGAATCTGAAACTAGACGCACATCAAACAACTTTGCATACTCTGAACCCGTGAACCAACGATTTATTTGAATATTTCCTTGGTGTGGAGCATTATTAAGGAAGCTCTCACCACTCAATAGAGACTGTTAAAGCTACTATTTACATGGTTTTGACCACTTAAATTGTTGTAAAACCATCTTAGTGTTTTGAAAGCTCATGTGATGCAAGAGATCTGATACCATGGGAGACTATGTTCTCATTACCCAATGATTTGTGATGGACTAATCCTTGCTCAATGAACATTGGATGATCCTCCTTTGACTTCAAAAAAAAGAAAGAAGAAGACCACAAATAATGAACTTTTAATATGATCTGAAACTGGTTGTTGAGCCCAAAACGTAATCTTGCAAGGCTTTACTGAGGTCACAGACGTTTGTCT
>NW_005187409.1:2406821-2408311 GCF_000239375.1 Pundamilia nyererei | reverse complement strand
TGCCTTAACATTTAGCTTGATCTTTACCGCTTGAATAGTCATCACTGCCTACAAACTAGCCTTTCACTGTCTTCACGACCCCTTCTGAAACTAACATAAAAATAGTGGAGTGATGATGCACATATTGGAAAGTATGTGTCATCCCCCACTCATGTTTTGCTTCCAAGCAAAGGAGGAAAGGAGGGCAGCAGCTTTTTTAGAGACCCAAGCCTCCAGCCGCTTCTCCTCTTAGTCCGGTCAAAGTGTTTCACTTCCTCTGCCTCCACAGCATCGTCCTCTTCACATGCGGTCAAGTTCACTGCGCCAGCGCAGTTGTTGTTGCCGTTCTTGTTGACGTTTTGCGTGCATCCCCAGCTGTGCTCTTCATCCCAGGCCCCCAGCAGCTCCTTCATCTCCGGCGGGGCGTTTTCCCTCAGATACTGCCAGGGCCTCTTTCCGTTGTAGTCCATTGCGTCCACGTTGGCATTGAAAGCTCCGACCAGCAGCTTGATGACCATGTACTGACTGTGCATGCTGGCGAGGTGCAGAGGCGTGAGCCCACCGCTGCCCTTCAGGTTCACGTTCACGGGGATGCCCTCGCTTTGTGCGTAGCGCAAAAGTTTGATCAGAGTCTCGTCCTGTCCCCTCTTGGCCAGCCAATGCAGGACCGAGTAGCCGCTGATGAAATCCTTCCTGGTTAATAGCTGGGGGTCCTCTGAGATAAAATCCATGATGATTTCATAGCTGCCCTCCACCGCTGAGAGCATCCACGCGTGCTCCATCGGATACAAAGCCCAATCCGTGTCCTCCTCGCCGGAGCGGCTGTAATTCTGCGAGGACAGCACGCTGCTAAACCCGCTGTTGGAAGAGTTCCCCAGAAGCAGCTCCTTCAGGTACTTTTTACGCATAGCGGGTGTGATCGACTCCCTCTCCGGAGCGGCGCTGTCACAGACTTCTTGCTGCCTCTGCAGCCTCGTCCTACGCTGGAAACCCCCGGGCACTGGCATGACCTGCATGCCGTATCTGGACACTCGCTCCACAACGGTGCCCTTTTTAGACCCCCTGCCGCCGTGGGCGTCGGTATTGCTGACAGCTGGTTCAGACACAGCTTCATCCGAGCTGCGCCCAAGCATGTCTGAATTCTTCTGTAGAGCTCAAGGCTACTTCCTTTTTATTTAGACAACACCCGAAGATATGTCAAATTATAAACATGAAACCATTTCCTCCGCTTGACTGGACTCGGTCCCCTGTGTAAGGGAGGAAAAAGCTCTTTAAAAACATTTCAGCTAACGCGATTATTGGCGAACACAGAAGTTCCTCATTTTGCCATGTTAAGAAGCCAAACCTACGCTTAAGTTTCCGTGTAAAACGGCTGCCACTCACCTGTTCTGCACTCAAACCGCACACACCGACTCTTCAGGTGTGCCACCCAATAGGTGATCTAAAAATCACGTAACACGTCACGAGTAATTTTAACCGTTCATCCCCCAAAAAGTTACGTGACGCAGATT